>NC_141820.1:27837392-28137392 GCF_982586985.1 Callionymus lyra
GGCCACCCTTGTAGGAGCCAAGGTCTCAAGCAGAAAACGCCCAGCACAGTGTAATTTATTTGCTTTTTCTGTAAGTTACAATACATTCATGTACATGACCACCCTGTAACGCATTATTTAAAAATAAAGTTTGTTCAACTGAAATGTCAAGTGATGGACATTTTAAACTGAATGCTATTCTTGCTATCTTGTCATCTTGTAACACTTATATTTTATTATTAAAATGTACACTCTGTAAATCTACAGTAATATAACAGATCTTTTTATGAAGTAAATTCATGCCTAAAATATAATAAATATTTTCTGTTATAGGGTGGTAAAGAAAAACAAATCTCTTTTAATCTCAGGGTCAATGTGACCCAAAAGCCTCTGAAAAATGTATAATTGTTTCATCCATTGTGTTGTCTCTGGGTCGAGGTGTTGACCGAGAGATAACTCAAGGTTAAAAATGATACCTGCTCACGATAAAGATATATATTTGATTAATAAAACCATTTTTGCAGTTATATCCTATATTTGGCAAACGTCATATCACGTCTTGTAGTAGATAATTTTTAAACCGGCTCATGTGACAGCCTGCGTGACAAAGACGTCTAAATACAAATTAAATCAATTCTCCTCGCACCTGTTGTCTTGGCGGTTAAACAGATATCGTTGTTTTTTTTCCCCCCTGTTTTCGTGTAATTCATCACCTGGAGACACCTCTCTCCCCAGGACGGCAAACTTTTCCTCGACATAACTGATAGATGATGTCATGACAGCAGGTGTTACGCTGATGTAACTGATTATTATTGCAGCTTTAGCGTGTGATCTTCCCGGCATTTCTCCCAGCAGAGGAGGCGTAGACAAATCCTCTCCAGGACGGAGTGGAGAATGATGTCAGTGTGTTAGTTGTGTTGCCAGCCGTCCTGACAGATCAGATTGTGAGAATGGAGTAGGGGGGGATCTGTCAAGACAACATTGCTCATGCAGCTGCGGGGATGTCAGGGATGCTGCTGCCACCTGGAGGGAGGGACTACTCTGCTGCTCGGGGGGGGAGGAGGTACCTGGCCTGCCGTGGATGTTGACCTGCTGGGAAATTTGGCTAACAAGCTGAAGATGGACAACATATAAGAAAGAAAACGACGTCTTCTGGTTCTTCTGAAATCTCCCCGTCATAATACTGTGTCTAACCTTTGCTAAAGAATGGAAAAATAGATCCAAAAGTATTTTATTTTTTCAAAATAAAAGCCATATTACTTAAATATTTAATTGAGCTGTAAATATTTTTGCTTTATAAAAATAGTCGGTAATGGTTTTAACACTCATTATTAAATACATGGTGAATGTGAATTTAAGATTTTCTTCAGGTAAGAAAGCTGAAACTGAATTCAATTTCTATTCCGTATCTGACATGCGGCATGAAACTCCATTCACACCAGATTTGTTTTTTCATACCTTCAGCAGGGACAGAGAGAGAAAAGACAATTGTGATGGACAACCATATCTGTCGAATGGTTCGACATCCCTTTGTCCATCAAATTTTTTCTTTCAGGAACATCCATAGTGATTGTATTACACTTTACTTTACCACATTTTTAGGTGTTTAAGTGAATATTCTATGTGGTTTTCTACAAATTATTATTATGTTCTACTTCATGCATGCTTTGGCCAACCATCAGCAAATCTCTGTTGAAAGGCCTATCATGCATTCGTAGAACCAATGTTACATCAGGTAACCTGGGTTTTTAGGAGAGTTGGGATCAGTTTCTATTTCTGAATGTGAACGACAGAGTATCTATTATCTATGACACCAAAATATTTAGTGAAAGGGAAACTTTAGAGTAACAAGCCACATGTAGAAAAAGGTGAAGACGATAAAACTTTAGAAGATAAAGTGGCTCACACATCCTTCTATAATGTAAAATAAAAAGTAAACCGCATACGTCTGCCAGGACACCACTTGCCAGATGAAAAAAGAAAAAATCCAATCTAATAAACAAAATAATTTCATGATGTAATCCTTTCATCCCAATAAGTAACACAGTTTTTTCTTGAGTGATTCAACTGTGCTATTTTGTTTTTATGGCAGCTTCTAAGGCTTGAGTGCAACATGTGCTGCAGTTTAAAGCCATACAAGTCGATGACGAATCTGTTCAAAATCCAAGTCAGCACTTTTCTAAATAGACCATAGTTTCATTAAAACCCATGACAACCCCTTAAGTTACGAAAACCTCCTTCTTGGTGAAACTACAAAAATGTAGACAAGTACCATTACATTTACACGTGTTAGATTTGCTGAAAATGTCTCGAATAAATAATTCCTCTCCTCCTTCTGGTCGCAAAAAACTCTCCTCAAAGATTAAAAAAAGACATTTGTATCATCCTTTAGAAAGGCTGGCTTCAGTCTGGTCATCATTACCTCATGATATAGTCAGTTATAATGAGGCCGTAATCCTCTCCTCTGGAGATTTAAGCAGATTCCAGAGCGCAAGTGTGGATAAAGTTAGAAACATGAAAAGAAATGCTGATCTGTTCAAGGATGACGGAAACAGAAAGTGCTGCTTACAGGGATTTATCTGCAGGCCCAAAGCAACTAGCAGGTATTAAGCTAAAGGTTGTCAGATGGGCAGTGCTTTTGTTCAAAAACATCCATAAATAGTGGCTGTGACGACATGTCTATAAGCTTAATCTTTGGAAACGACATGTAAGCTGAGAGGCAACTTTTGCCAAACGCACTACAATGTTGTGTATCGGAGCTCATCGCGGCGTATTGCTGGTGGTCCAAAAAATAATTTTTTTCTGTTTGTTGTAAAAAAGTGAATCAAGACACTGTTAGCTGCTTTTCCTGTGAGAAGTCCAGTTATGATGATCAAACTAACAAAGATATTGAACAATAACAGACTTCTCTGTTGCAACTTTAACGATAGTTTTCCCCCTTTTCATTCCTTCATTTTATTATCGGATGGAGGAGGCATGGAAATGGTGTAATGAACAAATATGATAAGACTTTGTTCGAAGCTACTCTTCGTGTTAACTGGATTCGCAACAAAGGTGCAATGGATTGTGGCCTTGTCTGTTTTTAAAGTCCTTGCCACAGTTTATATTTGCTCTTCAGCAAACTGTAGAGTTAGATTGAATCTTTACTGACATTCTAACAAAAGAGAAAAGATTACGAATCACTGCATAGTCAAACATTTTTGACAAAACAATAATGGGCATAACGCTCACTGTGTTGCCTTGATGGGTTATTGAATAGATAAAATGTTACACAATAGATCCATTTTTATTTATTAGTTGGAGTTTTCTTCCTGGAGTCACAGTCGAGGGTTAAACTGTGAGTGATTCAGCGTAAGTGGTTCGTCCATCAACACCTGAATTTGGTATAAAAGTGTATAATGTAATATTAAGGTTGATCTAAAGGCAAAGTCTGTGTTTTGACTTGAAGTGCATATATTAATATAATGATATCAATATTAAAAATAATACATTACGATACACAACAACAATACATTTGAAGCCACTTTTCTTGGCACTGAAGGACACCAATACTAAAATTCACTTTAAAAAGAAACAGCAGTTGAGTTGTGTTCTGAAAATAGGCAGTGTAATATATAATATAATACAAATTAAATCAAAAATCTTTTATTCGTTGTCGTACAAATAGTAAATATAAGACACACATTTACCCTAAGATAATAATTGAACATAATAACATTTCCGTGATAAAATAAGATGGTATATGTTGTTAAATATCTGAAATAAATACATATAAATATAGGTTGAAATGGCTTTATTTAGTTGAACTTGGTTTTACTTTTTTATATCATAACAGAAGAAACCCAGAGTTGTTTGCTCTGAAGCTAAACTTTGACATCTGTAGGCAAAAACACAAGTCGAGCGTGACTTTCAGCGACTTTGAAACGTGGAATCTTGCTGTAATCTATAAACGTCTATTGTCACTTTTCTTTTCTCTGCAGTTAGCAAGCCTGCCCTCATTGTTTCAGTGTTTAACATTCAGACTATGTCCAATTAGGTTTCACAAGTCTTTCTGTGGGAAACAAATAGTCCCGGCAGAGCAACAACACAGTGTTTAACACAAAGATTTTAACTCAACCGCGGCTGGGAAAGCAGCACAAATGAGAATCTTCCGGGAAGCTTTGATTTCTCTCCTGTGCAGCAGCCCTGGCAGGAGCGCCAATGATCCACATTCATTTTCCAACGTGATCAATAGCGATGCTCCCGATTCCTTCCTCCTGACACGGACACATCTAATTTCTTGTTTACTTTAAACTCGCCCACTTTTAAACATTGTTAAATCACCTTTTAGCGCTTTAATTTCACCTTGCACCAAACCCCCGGCTCCCCCGAGTCTTCCTGCCTTTTGACTCGGTATCTGCTCTGAGCACAGACGAGGGATGAAGAGAAAGAAGAGAGCGGGAAGGTGTGTGCGTGAGAGAGCGAGAGAGAGAGGGAGCAGGGAGGAGGGCGGGGTGGGGAAGAGAAAGGGAAAAGAGAGGGAGATGAAGCCACCCACAGGGTGCTAAAAAGTCTTTCCTCTCCATTATTTTGGTCTCCCCTCCCTCCTCCAAAGCTTAGGTGCGCCTGCATGAAATGCTGATGCGGTTCCCTCCTCCCTCCCCCAGGTCTTTCTTCTCCATCTCTTCCCCGTGGCAATAGATCAGATTTCCTCCAGGGAAATCATTACTTGGCATCATTACCATTCCCAACACTTTTATCTACTGCCCCTTGTTTCCTCACTCCATCGCTTGATTAACTTTAGGGAGGGGAGGAAAGAAAGAACACCTTTTAGCGCCAGCCCCAATAAATAGGTCTTCAAGGAGTTGCTTTGATTGGGGTACTTTTTAAGGGCTCCGGTGCGGCGGATGGTGTCTTGTGGGACGAGTCCTTTTCAGTCCAAATTTGATATAACACCCTCCGGTGTTTTCAGCTGGAGGGACTATTGGTGAAGAATAAGTGCAGCAGATGTTCCGGTTCATCCTTTATTAGCAATGGTAATGAATTTTGCAGAATGCTGACGATGCAGAAGTTTGTTGAACATAACTTATGAGCAGAGAAAGAGGCTGCTCTTGGTGTTTTAGTGCACCTGTTCACATGAAGGTGAGAAGACAATGGTTTTTTCCTTCGTTGCACGATGCATCGTGACTGCCTTATGTTTGACAGTTTTAGTATCAACCACTGGCCTGAAGAAACTCCAAGAGTGCTGCTTATACAGTGTTGAAATTCCAGAACATAAAAGTTATTATCAGGTATCTGGCCGCATGGATACATTGTGTGTGAGTTTATTTAGACTTGTACTTGGAGAGCAGTGGCCCTCACCAGAGATAATGGAAGGGTATAAGCGTGAGCCATTCTTCAATCCAATGAATTCAGTTACCCTTTATTCCTAGGGGTTAAGATCAACCCTTAATTATACCAGTCTGTGGTGGTATGCTGTGGTGTGTTGGGGTGGGATTGTGTCCAAGAGGAGTGTCAACAGGTTGGACAGGTTGATCAGGAGGGCTGGCTCTGTGGTTGGCTTGAAGCTGGACTCACTGGTGACAGTTGCTGAGAGGAGATCACTGGACAAACTACTGTCCATCATGGATGATGACAGTCATCCTCTGAACACTATCATCAGTGAGCAGAGAAGCAGATGGAGCATGAATGCTCCTTCTCAGATGCAACACTAATAGACTCATGGACTCATTAATTCCTTGTGCTATTAGATTGTATAAGTCTGAGTTTGTGGGGCAAAATCTACACTTGGGTCAATTCCCGGAAGTAGATTTACTTACTGACAATTTATAGTAAGATATTATTAACTGATCGTAGAGTTATGGTAGGACACAGTGTTCTGGGTCATGGGTGTGAGCCAGTGTATCTACTAACTGAACAGGCCCTGATGGAAAACCAAACTAATGACAGAAACTCCTTCATTTAGAAGATTCCTGTTACCGTCAAATAAGATCGATTTTGAGGTGAAGTTACTAATGGGGGATACAGTGGTTTTAACCAGTGGTATGAGGGTTGTTTCTGTCCATTCATTTTCTTCCATGGTCAAGTTATGACCACAGCAGTCACAACAAAGCCTTCTCTCTCCACAGGAATCTCCTATAGCTGTTCTGGGGTAATACTCAGGTGTTCCCAGTAGCGCTGTGTATTAGCACGAATGTGAATACAATACGATGTATTGCGATATACCACGAGGCAAAAGGAACAACAATATATTGTTATTAAAGTAACAACACTTTCAGGCAAATACTTTCTCTGATCAAATGTGAAAGTGCTTCTCAAAATATTAACAAAAAACGTAAACCTATATTAACAATAAACAATGAAGTGCATTAACAGTCTTAAACAACCAGGAGCAACAAGCAATATCCAGTATCTGTCAGTGTTTAATTTTTTTAACTTCTTTCACACCCAAATTGTACAACAATTTGATCTGTGATTAACACAATTTAAAAGCTAGTTAGTAAAACGTTTAACGGTGTTATGACTAAACTAAACTTGTTAAATGTATTTTTGCGTCATCATGTATGTTACACTTATATCACTTACGTTTTTATCATTTTAGTGTTAATTTCATCTAAACTTTCTCTCACTTTTGAATCATATTTACACACATTTAATCCTGCCTCAGTCACGTGTTAGTCACAGCAAACCTAGCTTCTGTCTCAATTCCATAATTCATGTTTTCACTTTCTTTGTTGCCCCTGCAGGCGGTCTCAGGTAAGTCCTGGTGCCTCTGTAGTGGTGCGAGGGACTGAGAGACCCTGGGGTTGAGCCTCTGGCAATGGCTTTCGTCGAATTTTCCTGTTTTTTTCTACGTTTGTGCAACATTTATTTGTGTTCACATGGTCCGCACCTTTGGTTTTTGCGACATTATTTCCATTTTTAGAGACTTCAGAAAATCACATTTTCATCATTTGGGCAAAATGTATATGTTTTCACATGGTCCGCCAGATATTAAAATGGTTTTGCGACGCTCAACTGGCCTCACTTGCTGTTCGAAGTCAAAAACAAAAACAGCGTCAACAGATACTTCTCTCTCCCGATGGCTCATGCTTTTGTTTCACTGCACGCAGCATCAACAGTCCTCCACGTGGGCGAGATCTTCCAAATTCGTTCTGCAGGGGTGCAGGAGTCAACGTTGGAGGCGATCAAAAGTAACCCTTTTGAGGGTTTATTCTCTCACACATGGCACCATAGGAAGATTCTTCCAGAGAGAGAGTACTGATTGAGTTACTTAGATAAGACTTGTTTTTTGTTGTTTTATTTTTTGTTACTGTGTGTTTCTAATTCCTACATGAAGCAGCGCCATCACTGCCCTTACATTTATTGTTATAGCCATAGATATGCAGGAAATTAACAAACGATTACAAGAAAATTATGCAACTTTAATTCAGATATTTGATACTTTTAAATAAGCACACAAACACACAAGTAGGCATGCAAGTATCCACACAAACACACACGTATGCACACGAGTACGCACATAAAAAACACAAGTATGCATGCAAGTATACAAAGAATAACATTTAAGTATACATGCAGGTATACAAAGAATAACACTTAATTATGCATGAAAGGATAGACAAAACACACATGTATACATACGAGTCAAACACAAACACACATGTATACATACAAGTAAGCACACAAACTGACAAGTACGCATGCAAGTACACACATAAGTAAGCAAGCAAATATACACGCAAACATGTAAGTTTCCATGAGAGTTAACACACAAACATACAAGATGCAAGTATGCACACAAACACACAAGTACAGATGCAAGTTAAGACACAAACTAATAAGCACGCATGTAAGTATGCGCAATAACACACACAAGTAAGCAGGCAAATATACACAAAAAAATGCAAGATCACATGCAAGTACACACACAAACACTAGAGTACACATGTGAAGAATACACACAAACATGCATGCAAGTATGAACACACACAAATAGGTGCAAAAGTATGCTACAGTATGTACACACACATAGACATGATCACATTGTGTATTTGTATCTACTTACTTAATTTGAGGTTTTGTTTCCTCGTGGTTTGTGGCTCCAGATTGAACTTTCGAGGAACACGACTCCAACTGTTTTCCATTTTCAGACAAAAAACAATTTCAAGGTTTGTTTTTTATTGGTAATGAAAAAGTTTCTCATTTCTGAGGACGACTTACAGGAAAATTAAACATATATATATATATAATATATACAGATCTATATAGATATATATATCTATATATATATAGTTGAAACATAAGAAGTAATACTTCCACTACTCAGAGGTTGCTGAGATGGTCTACGACTCAATGTGGGGATTTAAAAATGAACCAGAAGAAAGTCTGTCTCTCCTCACAATCCTCAGACTTTAAATTCTTCCTTCTTCCTTTTTCGAAAGATCACAAGTGAAGCCTCTGTGCGCCACCTTGGCCTTTCAGGTTGGGGTTTGTCGGGGTATTAGGGGTGTCAGCTTCCGCGACTGGACGGTGCTGGGTAATTACAGCGAGGCCCCGGCGCCCGTCAAGATCCCCAGTGTCAGTCAGACGGCGCCGGATTGGCAGGAGGAGCTTCTGCTCGCCGGGTCTCCAGAGGACCCATTAGGACGGAGGCCCAGAGTCCTGATCAAGCCGAACCCCGGTGCTCTTCCACTGCACAATTACAGCTTAGGCCGCTCATTTGTGGAGCTCACTGTTGTTGTTAGCGTCACCTCAGTCCACAGCCTCCTTAATAACGCGCTCAGCAGTGTGAGCTCGCAGACCCTCAGTCAGCAGGGGAAGACGTGCGCCGTGAGTCAATGATGGAGGTTTTGGCTTCTGTGATGTTACATGGGATCTGATTGGTTGAGTGATTTTGACCTTGCACTGGAACTATGAGCTATTAAAAAAGGCTGCAGGCTTCTCAGACACTTAATTTCCACGTTATTATATAGAGTCTTCATTTTATCTACTTCTATTAGACTTTTGGAAAATATGTGAACATCTCTTCAAGACTGTACCCTCGTCTAAGTGAGAACGGAACAATATTTCCATGTTTATTTTGCTCAAGATGATGCAAATAATAAATGCAACCTTTGGATTATGAAACAAAAGTTATAAAGGTGAGAAGGAAACTCCTTGTTTAAATGTTGTTTTTGAACAGCTGCTTTCAGTGTAATCTCTGAGACTCCAAACATGCTGAGTGCCTAACAATCTATTCATTTACATTTCAAGGTTAAGGATTTTACTCAGGATGAATGAAGAAAAACCATTCACTATATAACAATGATCATTTTCATCATCATGATGTTTTGAAGTTATTACTTTAGAAAGTTCTTCCTCGTTTTAAATCTCGGCGAACAAGAGGTTATGAGAGCCATTATAACGTGATAATGTTCGTCTCTCCTGCTCCAGCCAGCTGCAAGTACACCCCACTTTGTTTATATAATGAGCACGTTGGAGGTGGATACTTCTGGGATTTATGACGCGTGGTGACAAACCTTGTTGTTTTACCAATCACAGCAAAGTGGGTGTAGTTATGATAAACAAGATTTAACCTCCAGAAAAAGTGTTTTCAGTGGGCGTACACTGAAGTACCAAAAGTACATTTTGTAATGTAAACATTTCAATGAAAACAGACTTTTGTACAAACAGACACATACTATTGAGTACAATAGAGGTCCAAGGTCAAGTTAAGACACACTTAAATCAACACAATAGTTGCTCTCTAAGACAAAAACCTATATTATACTATAGTATCTATTTTGTTATTAACTAAAGTTTTAAACTCTAAGTACAACAAAAACCTTATGTATAAGTAAAATAGTCACCATCAAGGATTGTATTGGAACTTTAATGACAATTAATTTGCTGAGCAGTAATGATGGCGATGAAGATGATGATGATGATGTTTTCTGAAGATCTTGTGACAGTGGACAGACAGGTGGTTTAACTGCCAATTACTGTTTTGTTCTAAAAAACATTTACAAACCTTTAAAGGCGAACAACAGAAAAGTGAAAACTCATGGTTCATGTTAGTTACTACACTGAAATTACTCTAAACTTGTGAAAAGATTTTGCTAATGAAGTAAGAAAAGTTGTCTTCTATAGTTTTTTTTTTTATTTTAAGAATGTTTTTTTTAATTTGTGTTATCACATGACACCCAGAATAACGGTACAATTGATTAGTCCAACCCTCTACTAGTTAGAAAATGAACCAATGGGTGGCATTTTCTGTCATAAAGTCCGCCTATCGAGTGCTAAAAGATTCCTTTGGATCGGCCAGTCGTCAATTAAATAACCGGATTTGGCATTTTAAAGAACGTTGGAACGCATTGGGGTCCACCGGGAACAGCTGGGCGAGGAGAGTCTGGACCTCCGTCCTGAAGCTCTTGCCCCCATGACCAGAACCTGGATAACCAAAGAAGATCGTTGGATTAATCTATTTCGAATGTTCTGATTCCATTGGACAAAATGCCAGCGACCTCCCTCAGTACTCCATAGTACGAGTCCTGTTCTTTTAATTGTTTGTTCCGGAACCTCAAAATGAACTTCTCTATATCAATGGAAGTCAGAATGGAATTCAATTCTTGTGTCTGTACTGTAATTACAGTAGGTCTCAAAATAGTCTTTAATTTTGTAAATTTACTGGATGCACTTTACTTTTTTAACTAATTTCCTGCCTGAACAAGCATATGTAAACCAGAGCACATAACCTGCTTTGTATGTTTGATGGATCTGCTTAGGTTCTATTTTTCTCTTGCCGTTAGAGTCCGAGTAAAAGCCACATCCTTAGTTTTGAATTAAAGATGAAAAAAATATGTTTTTGCAACGAGTTCTGACATGTTACACAATAAAACCCCAGTGTTGATCAAATGGGTGCCCGGCCTAATCGAACTTTTCAAAAAGGTTCCACCGTCTGCTCAAAAAGAAACCAAACATCACAAAAAATATGAGAAACGTGAAAATGTTACAATGAATACAACGTCCATAACTGTGCGTCGCAATCTGCGACGAAAGTTGTTTAACATAGTATTAAACATGTAACACCTTTTAACCACTTGATGTGTCGTCATTGAGACAAAGTCTACACAACACTGTCGCCTCTTCATTTAAGTGTTGACAAGACGTGGAATTTCAATGTCAAATCAGTGTGTGTGTGTGTGTGTGTGTGCGTGTGCGTGCAGGCAGGTGGTCGATTGCTGTGTGTTTTTCTGAAACTCTCCCTCGTTTATCGCCGACACACACTTTTTCTCAGATCTTCCATCTGCCTTGTTTGATTACACTCCAGTGAGGGAGAGAGAGAGAAAGTCCTTTGAATACTTTCTCACACACAAATAAGACATTTTATTGCCCCCCCACCCCCCCAAACTAGCTGGTGATTTGAAACTGAGAGAAAATTGCCTTTTCAATAATCTCTTTCTTGATTTCCTTTTTTTCCTTCTTCCCTGAAAGGTTTTCTGAAGGTTATTGTTGAGGATAATGCAACTTCTGCCCCCCCGCAGATGACAATCATCTTTCCAATTTGTTTGAGATTAGGTCATATGGAAACAGTGCATCGTAAACACACGAGGTCGCCGGCGGAGGATCGCGGAGGGGATTGGTGTAGGTTCCTCCTGTTCTCAGCGAATCCGGCCTTGATTGCCGTGACACTGGCGTCGGGGGGGAGAGAACCGACGCGGCAAACAAACAGAAATCTACAGATCGCTGCGAGCGACCGGGAGGAAGAGAGAAGTCGACCTCCCTCTTACTCTCCTCTGAATCAGCATGACCTGACGGCGTGTTTGATTTTCAGCTGGATCAGTAAACACGCCGCCGCTCCGATTCTTTTGATTCCTCGTAGATCATATCTGAGTAAACAAATTACTTTTCCTGGAATACAAAATTGACATTGATGGCGCAATCTGATGTCACTAATGCTTGCTCGAACTACGAGAGCACCCGCCCCCCCCAAAAAAAAAACGTCTCAAAAGAAAAAACTGTTTTTACATTTTTAAAAGGCCGCGTGAAGTTAAGAAAGGTTCAAATGTGCTTTGTGTCAAGGTCAAAGGTCTAATCCAGCCCACACCAACTCTGGGTTTGTCGTATTTGCTTCTTTTGTGTGGATTTGAATGTTTTCGCTGGAATATGATTTTCTCCTACAAGTCTACAACAGAGCAGATTAATGAAAGGGTTGGTTCACCCTCATGTCGACTAAAGGTTGGGATTATTTTCACAGTAATTTTTCTGCCACACTTTTTCCTTCCCACAGACTTCCCACTGAGGTGGCTTGATACAGCACTCTGGAAACATCCTATTCTTTCTGTGTCTTACCCTCTTGCTTGAGGGTGTCAACGATGGTCTTCTGGACAGCAGTCAGGTCGGCAGTCTTACCCATGATTGCAGTTTTGAGTAATGAACCAGGCTGGGAGTTTTTAAAAGCCTCAGGAATCTTTTGCAGGTGTTTAGTTAATTAGTTGACTCAGATGATTAGGTTAAGAGCTCATTTAGAGTACCTTTTCATGATATGCTAATTTTTTTAGATGGAATTTGGGGTTTTCTTGAGCTGTATGCCAAAATCATCAGTGTTAAAACAACAAAAGACCTGAAATATTTCAGTTGGTGTGCAATGAATCTAAAATATATGAAAGTTCAATTATTATCATTACATTATGGAAAATAATCAACTTTATCACAATATGCTATTTTTTTGAGAAGGACCTGTATTTGGCTCATTTCTAATTGTCAGGAAATGCAAAAGGAAATCCGAAAAGACATTGGAGAACATTAGGGCACAAAAGGTTCCACTTTCCGACCAACTTTTTGAAAGGTTGACTGGAAAGATGCTGCACTAAAGGAGAGACCATTATATTGCTAGCATTCTCACCGAGATAGAAGACACTTTATTTTAAGATGGAAAGAGGATGAAAATGTTGCGACAATACTCGAGGAGTGTCATTTCTTCAGCCTTTAATTCCTGTTGTTTTCATTTTTTTAAGGGGAGCTGCAAACTCTGGCCGCAGCTTGAAGTAACTACACCAAACATCAGAAGGGGAATGTCAGACATTCGAGTGGCAAAGTCTCCACTGGATCCAGCTCCTTCCCCGCTATTTACTCCTCGTTATGCACCCGCGGACGCTAATGGCAGGCAGATTCCTCACCTCATGCGTCGTGTGAATAGAACATCAGTTGACTGGGTCACATTAGTTAGAGAATGTGGCCACACAATCAATGGGCTGCTAATTGTGTGTCTGGCATCCTCTGCTGGGTGGAATGCCAATACTTCACATCAGATGCTATTTAACCTCCATGAATGACTTTACAATTCTGTCTTGAGAGTCTTTTGACAGAGTCTTGTCACTGAGCCAGACCTAGAGTATGTTGGTGAAGAGCTCAGGACTCAAAACAGTTGAATGATTGAAGATCAGTTTTTCATGATTTCTTAAAATTTGTGAAACTACTTCCTGAGTTCTAGCAAACTGTATGTTTCTGCTAGGTGCACTCTACTTGCTGGTTGCTTTACCAATGACAGTTTTAGGCTTTAGGTCTTTTAAAGGACAACTACTTTAAAGTGAAAACCCAAATTTTCTGACTCACTCACATGTTTCATGTGTTGAAATCAAGATGCAGTAAGTCCCTCATCATGAGATTGTAAATGTGAAAACAAAACACATACTGATTAATATAATAGAGGTCCAAGATCGTATATAATACAGGAGTTGCCCTTTAAAGATTCACACTAGATCAGTGGTGAGCATTTACATTTCCTCAGGGGCCACATTGTATACAGTGACTGATAGGGGGCATCTAGCAAAAAGTGTGAGAAGCCTTACTATACATGAAGAAATAAAACAATACATACATTGTTACTAAAACATTTCATAAAATCAAGCCAAATATGCCAAAATTGTTAGTTTATATAACTGTTTTTCCATTTTAAATCCAAGAAGAGTCCTTTTCCCCCATATATTAACTTATATTACCTTAAATTTTTTGAGAGGAAATAAATAAAATCACGATAATTTCACAAAATTCCAAAAACAAGAGTTGAAGACAAAATAAAACCTTTTGTTTCTATATGAACTTGGCCATATTTTGGCCACATGAATACAGCCAAAGGGCCGCATGTGGCCCCCAGGCCCCACTAGGTGTCATGAAATACTTAACAAGGTGACCCACAAGCGGGAGACAATAAGCGGCATACAGGAGAAAAGTACAAAAATCACAATTTAAGAAACACAAGACCACCAGAATGTCCACAGGATGGCAATAAGGTCCAAAAAAACCCAAAGAATCAAGTCCAGAGTCCTTTCTCTCAAAAACCAGTCCATAAAAACAAGGGGGTAGATTCAGACAGGGCAGCAAGATGCACAATCCACTGAGGGGGAAACAATAAAAGTCAAATCAAACACTCACCAAAGACGGAGTAACAAAAAACGCTCACTCGAAAATCGTCAGGAACAACAACGTCCGAGGAACAAAGATGGAACAGCAAGCAGGTAGAACTGAGTGGGGTCAAAAATTGACCAGGTGGGACTGGAAACGAGCTGACAACTGCTGGCTGGAGATCAGCCCCTAAAATCTGTCAGGGCTGATTGAAGATCACCAGCAGCTGTGCGACTCTGCCAACCACTGTCAGGAACTGCGCTTTCTGTCAAAGAAAAAGAAAATGGCGAAGCATGAAATACCCTGACAAATAAAACAAAACAGAAGTGGATAGTGGCACTAGGGCTGTGTCCCAAATCGGACAATTCTCTGAGATCACTGGTTTATAGTACACATAAAGATAGTCTCAAATCAAACACTGCCAATAAACACTTACCGGAAATGACTCAACAGCTTCTTTTTCTTCTACTTTTAAATGCTGATCGCAACCGGAAGTTGGAAAACTGTCACCAACACTTGATAGCACTTTTCGCCAATCGAAACAAGTTATTAAGTTGTGTTTCATTGTGTTATTATTGTTGTTGTTTTGTTTCCTGATAAAATTTAGTTGTTTTTTTTTAGACATTTACGCCGGTAACTGCGCCGAAGTTTTTCTCTTCAGCGACGTAGCTTCCGCTAAGCGTCATCTTTGTCACTAAGATGGCATTCATCGAGGGTGGAAAGTGTCCATCGATCTACACTCAATTTTCTGGCCTTTCGAGTGCGCCAATTTAGTGCTCATTGCGCACTACATTTTCGCACACTGCTAGTTGGGACTTGGGAACTTAACCACTCAAAATACCAAGTTTAAGTGCAGAAGAGCACGATCTGGGACACAGGCCAGGTCTTTGCTAGATTGTATATGTGACATTGTTCCCTCAACCACCAACCTAACCTCTTGACTACAGCTGAGAGTTGGGTTGAGGTTGACCAGTAAATGGAGAGTTTTGGCTTTAAAAAGAAAATCTCTGCTAGAAACAGTCACCATGACTGACTTCATCCGTCACTCACGCTGCCTCTATGTTGCTTCAACTCCTCCCCTGAGAAACTGGACACGGTGTTTTAATGGAAACGGCTTTAAAGACATAACAAGAAGACAAAAACAGACACTTTTTTGTCTCAAGAATCAATTTAGAGATTAAAAAATGCAGACACTCAAAAAACATGCTAATATATGCTAATGTTGGAGCAACTCTTGATAATGTGGAACAAATTGAATCAACTCAATGATCAGATGATCTTTCACACTTTCCCCCTCCAGACAAGTGGTTCAGTCGCGACCTTCGCTCTTATCAAAGAACCGACTTGATTACGACATTCAGAAGTCTTCCTCTCAAATCCCAGCAAAAATACAAAACTCCCTCATCCCGGCAATAAAGAGCTAATGACCCAACAACGAGAATACATTTGCTACAGCGCCCATCTCCTTGAAAAGGGCCAAAGGATAAGGAGTCATTAAAGCAGTGTTATCTGGTCCAGATAGCATTGGCATGTCTGTAAAGATCATTATTTTTGCCCCTGGAGCCGTTTGGCAACGGAGAGTAGTACTAACTACACAGCCAGCGCTAACTCCGGGGTCAGCTGGAACACAGGGACGAAGACGCTAACGATACGCAGGCTGGCAGCTAATGCTTTTTCTAAATGCTCTTAATGACTGCGGATTCTGATGTGGGAGAGTTCGGGTGCTCTGATCCTCTCGGTCAGCTCTCTCGCAGACGCCAAAGAAACAATCCAGTCGAGGATTTATATTTCACACTTTCTTCACTCTTCCTTGGCTTGCAACAACTTTTGAATCATAACCTACTTTAATGTCGAGAGCTGGAGATGACGCTGAGGATGTTCAAGTTTCAAAAGATGACTTTTAGTCCGACTTTACCGTTTTAACTTTCATTACACTTGTGTAGTTGCATCTGTGGGATTAAAAGAAGGGTTAAGTGGTGGATTCTTTACACCTTTCTCCCAGAAAATTTGGAATTATTGAATTCACAGTCACTTTAATGGCAACTTGAGAGTAATCAGCGATTCTTATCATTCTTTTGACAAAAAAAATTACCAAAATGAGTAAATGGTTACCTATAAAATCGTGTGTGTGAGTCATAGTGACTCACAAACCTCTCAGTGAATGTTTACGGTTTCGGTCAAACCAATCAGGTCAAGGGAAAAGGGACACAAGGAAGACTGTAGACCCCCATTCACAATTAAAATAACTCAAAATTGCACTACATTTAAAATACACAGAACATAAACTTTTTAGCTCTTTTTGCTAATAATAAAAAGGCTGAACTAACACTTCTTTCTTGCTCATCTTCAGAGTTTTTGTTTAGTTAATTGGCTTTAAAATGTATGTTTTAATATTCAGGCAACACTGGGTAATAAGGTAGTATTTTTTCCATTCCTGCTATGATATCAAAGGTAGGAGATTTTTTATGATTCAATACATAATTTGGTTGGTGTTGTATTGTTTGACATCGTTTGTTCTTTGGTATCTACATGTATATCTTTTTAGTGCAGAATTTGGAGTAAAAAAAAAGTCACAATTGGTGAACTGATCGAAGTAGCAGAGAGAAAAGTTTCATGAAAGTCCGTCAGACAAAGAAAACACCAGAAATTATTATTTTTTAAGTAGCAGGCCCATTTGAAAAAAAGTTTACTTAACTTTAGTGATTTAATTGACACAAAAAAGCCACACCATGGCAGAAGTAGTAAGAATTGTTATCAACTGATGGGAAATAAGAAATTGGGAGTAATTTCAGAATAACAGATGGTTGTTTGTTGTGTTAATAATCTCTCAAAACCTGGAAACACACAGTTAATACATCAACTCAGTTCCTTCATCTAAGACCATATTCAAAGTAGTGTCTGGGCTGGTAGTCATGGAGGACTGGTTAATCAACAAATGATGATCACATTTGTGCCAGATCGCTGTTCCATTGCCCATTAAAGTCGGCGAAAAAACACACAACTGAAATAATGAGATTTCCTGTGCTTCAGTGAAGTTACCGTAACGATGCAAAGTGGCTGTGTGAAGAGCAGCTCAGTGGAGATAATCGGCAAACCTGACCGACGCTTCTTTGTCTCCTTCAATCCCGTCAAAAATCCTCCTTTATTCATCTGCATTAATGGCCGAGAATAGCCATCACGGTGTGTTGCGTCACCTCCAGTCACACCAGAAAACACGCCGCTAATGAGGCCATGTTATCAGAGGCAGGAATTCAGGGGTTAACATCCGACTCTGGAACAGCTGGGCGGTAATAACACATGACACATGTCCGCCATTAGTGAGGATTCTCTCCCTGGTTGCCACACTTTCTTTTAATTTGACGAGGCTGTAATCTCCATCTTCTCGCAGTGTTTTCATCTACTAAAGGACTTTCAACAGCTTGAGCCTAATCAAAGAGTTTCCCCTCTTTTCTCTGTGTCGCTGGATAAGGAAATTCAATTAGCTTAATTGGTCTGGATATTGCTCTCCGTAATGTGATGTAAGCATCGCGTTCGACAAACTTCACAGGGCACTTTGGAAGCACCTCTCTAATTAGCGCCATAACTTTAATCCGAATGTTTTACCTCGACATTCCAGATGATTCTAAATTGAAATCCAGGTAATTAGCTGAAACAACCCGCGAGCAGATATCTAACGCCCTTCTTGAAGGCTGCTGGCGGCGGAGAATAAATGAAGCCTCCCTTTTTTTTTTCTTCTTCTTCTCTTCTCCCATGCTTGACATATACGGAAATAGAAGAGCCACATCTTCAACCGCCATAAGAGTCTGTGGTATTTTAGAAGAAAAAAAAAAAGAGGAAGATAAACGTGTGGAAAACTTGAGCGATCTCCTTTGAAGGCAGAGTTTTTCAACCTGCTGATTTTTGTTCAAACGGTAAAGAGTTGTTCAGAACATTCACAAAGACGTCGGGATTGTGTTGTGACTCACTTCGAGAGGTGTGATGTCGTGGCTCCCACACCGCCATAGACACCGAGCTGAAGCTCCTGGCGTTCGCGAGTGAAAAGTTGTAAAGAAACAAATGACTTCAAAGATAGAGAGAAAAGAGGACGTTAAAGCAGATTATGGTCATTACAATTGCAGAAAAAGGGTAAATCTCCCTACTTATTGTATGATTTATATGGTTGAAATCTTACTGGAATGGACGCATTTTATTTTCATGGGGGTCTTCTGCCCCCCTTGTGCCCCCTTTCCCTTGACCTGTACAGTTGCCATAAAACCACTCATAATTTCCAAGTGATTTTGTCCAGCAATTTTGGAGTTGCCTGGTATGTAATGATAGTATTTAATTGATGATTCAGTCCTATGTACTATCAAGGTACCTCTAAAACTAGAAATGTAACATCATTTCCTTAATAAGAATTTGATTATTCCATAAAAATGTGGTTCTAACAATTGTTTCCTGCGACTTTTTTAAGCACGTAAAGCTCCATTTATTTTCTACGGACCCTAATGTCGACTTGAGAGTTGGGATTAGTCTACTGGAAGCGCTTGTGATATTTACCCGGAGTACTTCCTGTCTGTGTAGCATGTTCTTGCTTTTATTAAACCTATATATCTTCTGCTGTGAACTGTAAATCTAATTTCCTAAAAGAAGATCTCCAGAAGGATAAATAAAGAATATATAATCTGATCTAATGTTATTGTTAAATCTTCTGCTACGAACGTAAAATAGAGACTTGTATATAAGTTTTTCCGCAACAATTCCTCTTGTCGAGGCTTCAATACAAGAAGGACGTTTTAAGTGTCTTTTTGGATGAAGATGAACCTGAGCTCCAGTTGCTACGTTAAAATTAACATATATTTTTGTCTATAACCCAATAAAGGAACAGATTATAAAACAATCCTAACCCTTAGTCGACATAAGGGTGAGTAGAAAATGAGTGAAGTTTAGTTGAACTATCACTTTAAGGCGTCTGTTGTCATTTGACTTGTTTATAGCCGATTGTGTTTAACTGAAAAAAATAATCCAGTGATGTTGATGTGTTTGTCGAAAACACAAGACACAACACAAGGTATTGACAGCGTTTTGAAAACTGTCGCATATTGGCAGGAGTAGATCCTACTCTTTCCATTATGACAATTTTGAGTCACTGTCACGGTGACACTGATGCTTGAATGACCTGTCCCCCCCAACTGTCCCCTTGATTTTGATCATGTTACCCTCTGTATTCAACACCACTTGAAGTTCTTTACTCACACATTGTTGTCAACTGGTTACTTCCCAAACTTACTCACCAGGTCCGAAGAGTGCCTGGCTTCCTAATCCATTCTTATCGAGCTCTAGGCTACGTTTAAATCATTTATTTAGTTAAATTTGGTCCTAATTACAAACTCATGGAATTATTTAAAAACAAAAATAAATGCACCTTTTTTTTTTACTTCTTTTCAAAGTTGTAAATCCATGGCTGTATCTGAACCATGTCCCCGTTCCCATGAGGTGCCACAAGGGTCGGTATTATGTCCTCCTGTATTGTATACAACTTCGCTTAGATTCTGCGCCTAACTTTGCGATGACTCACAACAAAATCTGCCAGGAGAGTTATAATGCTTAACACACCATCGGTTCACTTTGAACTTTGGTATTTAATTTGTGTTAACACTCTGAGAATGACCTCCCTGGCTTCCAGAAAGAAATATGTAATGGTGGAGGGTGTTCACCTTGACCCAGAGACACAAGGGTTACATCAAAGATGTTTTTTTTTGAGCCTCTAGGTCACCTTGACTCTGAGTTAACACAAGGGTTAATATGCATGTAAAACTTTATTGATACTATGGAAACAATGTATGTGTGAAGGTCCAGCTAATTGGACCAGCAACTAAGAAAATAAACTTCTTATGTTCTCACTTCGGCCTAGTGAGTCGGCGAGCTAAGTTTTTAATTGGATGAGTCAGCTGTAGATTGAAACAACTGATTTCATATTTGGAAAATCAGTAATTTCTGAAAAAGTGAACTGAGAATCTTTCAAAGCAATTTTAATGAGCTTTTAGTTAGTAACTTCACCAACATTTGCTTTGTGGATTAAAATTCATTACAATATAACCTTTATTTACTAGATTACATTTAATCAACCTAGTACAATAAGATAAGAAAATATTCGATATGTTAAATTCAATTAAAGTCAATGTTGGATGTCTTAAAACCCAAATAAAAACCAGTTAGTGGCCCCCACTTTTCATGTGTCCAAAAACAACACGATATTTCCGTTAGTCAGAAATTAGTGAGTCACCCACAAGCTGTGGTTCAGCCCCAGACACAAAGTCCTTTAATGCAAAGGGAGACCTTGTTATAACATGGCCTTTGCTTTACATTTAAACAATTATAGAATGTGATAATTAAAAGCAAAAGTTTGAATGGTTGAGAGATGGTTTAGAGTGTCTAGGTTTTCAGTTTAAGAGCTTTTGGAAAGACAAACTACAGGGTGTCGGCTTGAAGACAAAAGTGTGTTTCTCGGTGCAGCAGAGACAAGAAAGTAAGAAAATGATTGCACTTCAGATCAATCATATATCATGGGCTGCAGCATGCTCGGCTGGCCGGGGTAATAGACACGGAGCCGGCTCTTTCGGGTGGCTGGTTTGCATCTAATACCGTGCCCTTGAGCTAGATACTTAACCTTAGTTGCTTCAGCAAACACGGCACAACATAAATGAGTATGAACGTGTAAACTTTCTTCGGAAATAAATCTTCTCTGACATTTGGTAGAAACAACTTCTGTGGGGGTGAGTGTGTGTGTTGGTCTGTGTGTGTGTGTGTGTGATGGGGTAAAGACAAGACGCCAGTCGTAACACAATAAAACTGTATTACATTTGTGCTTAAAATTATTACAATTCCATTATTTACAGGTGTTGTCCTAAAAATAAACATCTCATGCTGGATGACACGTAAAAAGAAATCATGTACAATAGCAAGCAACGAAAAAAAGAATATTCCATTTTTTTTATGTACACCCTCATTTACAAATGTTTTTGTTTACTTTTCAGTATTTTTTTTTTGATGCAGAAAATACAAACAGCAAAAAAATGTCAAAGTCACACCCTTAACGTGGGACGTCATTGATTGGAATTCACGTACCAAGAATTGAACGTAAAGCCGAAATTTAGGACAACCGACAGTTAAATAAATAGTGTACAAAAAATGGATACACTTCTCAAACACGTCCGTAAGCTAGCTTTAATAAATAGTGCCGAGTCAGCCAAACTGCTGGATAAGCCCCGCCGAAGGAATGTACCATAAATTCTAGCGTCAGTCTGGTCCACAAAGATCAGATGTTCATCTTCGTAGCGTGGATTAGATGTTGGACATTTTTGTGTTAGCATATCACGTTTCTTGAGTAGAGCACAGGACTTGAACCCTACAGGCCAGGGAGGTCATTTCTTGTTGGTTTTTGTTGTTTTCTGTTGCAACTTAACTATATAATCAAAGTTAAAGTGATATAATTTGATTTAAAGAACTTTATTTCTCCACTATTTCACGTGTAAAATCCCACCTGCCTTAGGTTTGAGTGCCCTGGAGTAGAACATTCTTGTATTTGGTTTTTAGATGATTTTATATCTTGAATAAAAACTCAAGTCCAACTCAGACCACTAACACTTAAATAAAATTTAATTTGCCAATTGATAAATGGTAATGGGAGGCAATCAGAATTCATGGAGCTACGTCAAAACTCCCCCCAAGTAAGTGTGATCATCAGTTCTACCAGAAACCCCATATTTTTAAAAAAAAAAACAAAAGTGAAAAATAAATAACCTTAAATGAAATAAGTTAATTAGTAAAACTAATTTAGGTAAAGTCGAGAATTTGTTGATTTTCTTCTTTTTTTTAAAAAAATTTTCAATTAATACAAATGAAATAGCTACTGTTGCTAATTGTTTTATCTTAATAGTATTTATTAAGAGATGAAAAGGGTTTATCTTGTGCTTTTCTTTCATCTAAAAACTATTATTTCAAATGAAAAAAAAAATCTGATTTAGTGGACCAGACCGGCTGTTTCTACAATGAAGGAATGAGTGATTGAAAAAAAACCATTGTGTTTCGTTGTGGCTCTTATTTTGAAATATTCCGACAACTTCCTTCCCGAGTCACAATGATTGACAAGAACTTTTTATATTCAAGTAGAAGTTGATCAGCCGGATCCACGGTTTCCATTGTTGTTGGTAAAAAAAAGAGTTTGGTCTGAGGCGCCCGTCATTCACACACAAACAAGTGGACACGTTTTGTTTTTTTTTGTCGTTTTTTTTTCTGGTCAGTTGTCGGGAGGGTCCGTGCCACGCTGCAGTCTCTATGGCTATTCTGTACAGTAGAGTCTCTCCTCCCCAGTTCGTCCTCCTTATTTACACGTGGGTGGGTGGAGCTGCACCGGGAGGCCATTTGTGATTGCCAGCCCTCCGTTCAGTCTCTTTCTCCTTCCTCCCACTCCTCCTCTTCCTCCACCTGTTTGTCTACCAGGATCAGCGGACCTGGGGAGCGTAGCCCTCCTTCATCAGCCCCTCTTCGTAGTCTGTCTGGCACAGGATCATGTTGTTCTTCAGGAAAAACTTGTCGCCCACACAAAACCTGCGAAGAGAGAAGGAGGGACGACGTTAGACGAGCATCAAAGCCGGAGTCATTAATACAGAGCTGGAAGCTAGCAGGTTGTGCTAGCTGGTTATCTAGCGTCTTGTTAGAATCCAATCCTGACTATTGTCGTTGATCAAAACACTTTTTCTCGATTCTGTTTTATGTCTTGATGATGAGTGAAACACGTAAACACGTCATCCTATCGGGAGAGAAAAAGAGCCTCTGCCTCAGACTTCAAGGATAGATTGATGGATAGATGGATGGAATGCTGACAATATTTGTGCAGGAATCGTTGTTTTATTACACATTAATGTTCAAATCCATCTGAAATAATGAGACTTTCCTTGACGTCCCTTCTCCTCAGTTACCGTCACGATTCTAAGTAACTCAAAACCAATAACATAACAATCTCTTTAAAAGATAAGTCCGTAAACTTGGCAAAAATGAGTCAAACACAAACACTGAACAGACTCATTCACCTGAGAACCCTTGCGTTATCTCAGGGTCAAGGTGACCC
Source organism: Callionymus lyra (assembly GCF_982586985.1). Classification (NCBI taxonomy): domain Eukaryota; kingdom Metazoa; phylum Chordata; class Actinopteri; order Syngnathiformes; family Callionymidae; genus Callionymus; species Callionymus lyra. Next base: position 27,860,845 of record NC_141820.1, read on the forward strand.
AGGGCCCGAAAATAAATGAGTTTGTGGTATCCCTTGTGTTGCCTCTAGGTCAAGGTGAACAAAAATATATCGTTCCCCCAACATCTGTACTTGCACTACGTGTACGTGCACTAAAGTTTGATTGTTGTTTATTTATTCATCATAACTTTATTCAACATCGTGCACTTATTATCTCTATAATTTTTTTAATTGTTGTTATTTCTATTGTTTTTATTATTATTTTTACATATTATTGTTTTTTGAAAACATGTATTGTGTCTTCATAGAACAGTTTGTGCTGTTAATCATTGTTTTGTGAGCTGCTGTGTGAGAAGAATAAAGGCATATCTTATCATAGCTTGTTGTGGAGAAACAAGCTCAGTAATCCTGCTGATTCAGCATTATAGTATGATGTCTCTCATGCACTTTACAGATTCATTTTTTCTTACTGGTCATTCTTTTTATATTTTTCCTACTTTATCTGGAGGCGGGTCTATGAGAACAAAGTTTCATACATGTTGACACATCAAGATAACATTTCTACATCAGAGCTCTCTTTCAAGACTTCAAACATATGATAAAAAGATGATCTTTTGGTTTTTGTATGAATAACATTGACTGTAGTCAGTTTCTGTGACCTTTCTTTCACTGTCCTCGAGTGGACTCACTTAAACCTGACCTTTCTACGCCGATACAGGTAGCGTCCATTGCAGGTGAGGTTGAGGGTCGACCTTATCTCGTTCAGCATTGAGGTTGGACCAGGTTAGTGAGCGGCGGTTCCGTGTTTACAAGGATCAGCGTTGCAGCGACACAGTGTCCGAGTTACAGTCTCGAAATCATCGCTGGAAGTCAGCTCTGTCCTAACTTTTAAGTCATCTGGAAACACCTTTTCAGAACTTCTAAAATAAAAGCTCCTATATCTTAATTGAGAACGTCTTCAGACGGTAAAAACATTTTAGGAATTGGCACTTCAATTTAAATTCATTGTAATCTTTTCATAAGAAGCTTTTGTGTTACTTTAATGTATTTAATAAAAAATAAAAATAAATTCTACAGTTGATGTGAGACCGTATATCAAATGTGGTCGTATTTTCAGTTTCTTATTGTGAGAAAAAAAAAGTGTTTTCTAGGTAGATTCAGGAAAAGACTCGAAGAATGAAGAGGTCAGTAGGTGGCGCCATCAGTTTAAAAAGGACTCAATGTTTCATTAGAACTATTAAAAGTCTGATGAAGCTTCATGAAGCAGTGTCATTATTTTCAGAGTCCACTAGATGGCGGTCTCTGCACTATTTTCCTTTCTTTTTGAACAACTGTTCTAATGAAACATCATTTTTAAACTGATGGCGCCACCTACTGACCTCTAAACAACATGAAACTGCTTCATGACGCTTCATCAGACCATCACTAATTAGAAAAGTTGTTCAGAAATAGTGCACAGATCGCCATCTAGTGGGCTCTGAAAATAATGACACCCGTTCACCATCACTATAAAGTATATCAACTATAAAATGGTTGCCGATTGAAAATATTTTTTTTAATAAAATTCATTGTTTTTATCGTCAACTTTATGTTAAAAATATGACAAAGGTATTTCTCTTTTTAAAAAAGAAGCTTAAGTTTGTTGTCAAAACTCAAAAACATGATGCAAACTGTAGCAATAGGTTAAGTGAAGTCATCATGAGCTAAAATATAAGATGAGTTGAAGAGTTCTGAATGTAAAGTCCTCACTTGAGAAGCCGGAAAGAGAAGATACTGTTCTCCTGATAAAGCGTCATAAAGCCAGCCGACTGTGAATTAGCAGGTTGAGAAAATTGCTTTTTAATACAGACTTCCACTCCACACGTCGACGGTTTGATTCCGTGATTAAAGAGACACAAATGTGCCTCTGCTGTAATAGTGTCATCCACTTTAGTGAAAATGTCCTGCTTCAACGGCACATTATCTCCTTGAATCCATTACTGTCTGCATTTAGTGACACCGTGTCCACTTCCGGCCCGGCTTCTCCTCACCCTCTCTCCCAATTGCCTCCCCCTCTCCATCCCTTCCTCCCTCCCTCCAGCGCTTTTCCCCGCCGTGCACTTACTCCACACAGCCAAATTGTTTCTGCTCTGTGAAATGTCAACAGCATATGTGACATCTGTGTACCAATTATGATGAGGATATTACTCCGGGGCCATCACAGGCGTGTCTAATGATAGCTCGTGAAACACAACTATTTCCACTTTCTTCACAAAAACAATTGAGCAGAGGAGCTCGCTTGGTTTTCACGAGAGCTCACGTGACGTCTAACCTTGTTGTCTCAAGAAAACAATCGCAATAGGAGGTGAATCCATGTCAGGAAAATGACTTTAATGAATGTGTTAAAATGTAAAGTAGGTCAACTTTTGCAAAGAAAAAGAATTCAACATTATTTATAATTTCATTTATGGTTCATACTTATTTATAATCAAATGTAAACATGTTTTTAAAAAAAGGAACATAGGAAAAAATACTTAAAATTACATTTAAACTCTTTATTTATTGTATTTTAAAACACTGTATTACTGTTACTACTGTGTCCAGAATTACTAACGTGCCGAAATACACATGTAAAAAAATAAAATATTTAATAAATAGGATAAATACAAATAAAAATCGCCCAAAAATAATATTTGGCAATATTGTACCACACCTATTGTAAAGAAGGAAAGACAACTGCACAATTACTTACTAGTATTACTTACAAGATAGGAAAATAACAAAATAAATACTTTCACCCAAAATAAAAGAATAAAAACTGGAAAGAAACGTTATGTAATTATGTTAGTATATTTTGCATTAATGTAGCAAAGGTTTTGGTAAAATATTTTTGTTTGTGATTAAAAAAATCTAAAAAAATGTGAAATCATTTTTATCAATTAAAGACGTATAAAGGATTTAACAAATATTAATAATGAATAACGTCTAAAGGCGAAGAGCAACAAACTAGAATAATGCTTTACTTGTCAAACACAATGTTTGATTAATACTATATTTATTTAATACAAATTAAAAACATCATTTTCATCATTGAAATGTTTTGTTTCGTGAGAATAAATGAGTCACTAATATTCCTTCACCTTCAAAGGGCAGTTAATGATTATCAGCACATGCTTTCGATTGTCTTCAATCAATCATGAAGCCAAACATCAGTTTGATGAAATATTGACATGTTGGGAAAAAAAAACAATCACCATGAAAATCTCAATAACAACCTGCTGTTTAAGTGATTGACTTGTTTGAGAAAACAAGTCAATCACTCTCAGAGATTTGTGTCACAAATATGACTGATTTTTGAGGATGGAAAGAAAATGGAAAGTTTAAGAATAAAGATTCTACTGAAGCCTGTTCTTGTGTTCTTTCAATTTGGGGAAAAAAAAGAAAGGAAAATTACAGTCTCATTAGTTATCCTGCTCACAAAACAGCTATTTATTCCCTCCTAACTGGAGGAGGCCTTGCTAATGAGCACAACAGCCTCTCTATTAAAATTGTCTAAACGGTACAAGATGTGGGCAAAGATTCAGAAATGTCGAGCAAGCAGGACTAAATTTTATTCTAATTGCTGCACATTTATTAGAAACGACAACGTCATGTGTTGGACGCACAGATCCCGGACATGGTCGACTTGTCTTCAGGAAAACAATCCAATAATGTTCAAAAATGAGTTAATTGAATCCTTTTGAGCACAATTTGCGAGAATATCTGAATCTCATTTCAATCATTACTCAACTATAAAATGAAACTACAAAAGCAAGTCCACATCAGACCGTGAAAAGTTGTTTATTAGCACTCGTGACTCTTGTCATGTGAGCCTCACCTGCAAATTTGACTTGGGTAAAAAAACAAGGTTTGTATTTTGCTTTTGGAATATATTTTTTGATATCTTTAAAACCTTCTCTTGATAGCAGTTTTTGAGAGAATACACTTTTGTGAAGGGATTTTATATTTAAATGTTCAAACAATACAAGTTTTCAAGACTAAATGTTGGCAATGTACATTTTTGATTTTAGAGCATTAGTTTTTACTTTTTTCTGTTTTTAGTTTTGGTCCACCTGAACAGAGACTGGTGGTCATAAGAGTTAACAACAAATCCATAATATCTTCCTCTTTCTTTGATATAGATCACCACCAAAATCATTTTTGTCACATTGTTTTCCTAATGTTTGTCAACAAACACCTCACCCTCTTCTTGCTGTGTCCTGTTTTAATCTGATGTTTCACCATCAGATTTCTCCTTCTAGTCTTCCTTACTAGTTATTCAACAACTAATACTTGGATCACAGTCTTCAGTCTTAAAACTCTGTTCGTCTGTCAGACCAATCCTTTAGTTTAGAACTCCCTGGCTTCCAGAAACACATATGCAGTGATGGAGGTCGCTTAAGTTGAGCCAGAGACAACACAAGGGATACCTTAAACACATTTGTTACTAGGCCTCCGGGTCACCCTGACCAGAAGATAAAACAACTTTGATTTGTGTTCAAGTCGTGCAGTTCACTTGACTCGTTTGTCTGATGGTGACTTTGCTTCTGAGCCTTGTTTCAAACCAATCCCGATAATTCCGTGACAATCCCTGAGACGCTGTTTACAAACCAACCAACACTTATTACAACATTACGGCGATAACAACGCAAAGGTCATGATTCAAGGTCAGGTGTTGCTGGACTTTCCTCTCCAAAGTTTTCCAAGGGTCAACCAAAGAAACCATGATGCTAACACAGCTGGCTAATGACAACACTTACGATCAGTGGTTATACTCTGAGTCTCTCCTGAATGCCGGAGCAGCGTCGCTCCTCAGTCGTAATTACATCTCGCACCTAAACTTTCTTGTGAGAATCCTTTCATCCTGGACTATTTTTCGGTGCTGCTTCGGCGAGGCCACAGGAGGATAACACATCATTAACAATTTGGCTCGTTTCATCAGTTTTGATATCTGCGTGTCATTTTAATGATTCCCGCTCAGTCCTCCTTGACTCCCTCTCCTGCCTTCGCTTTCTTCCCTCCATCTTCCTTCCTTTACTTAGAGGTGACTGTGACTAATGAGTCTTGGGAGACCTCTTGTTGTAGGAGGAAGAGAAAGAATGGCTTCCACCGGCGCGCACACTTGAAAGATGTATTGCGACGCCAGCTATTTGCCTCGGAGGCCCGTGTTAACTAGAGTAGTCACTTTCTCCTCAAATGAAGAAACAGTGAGATTGTCAAAGAGGGAAAATAGTCTAAACTGCAGCAAATCTAATTACTGTTAGGATGCGCTCAGGTTCACAAACACTTGGCCCTATGAAAAGGATGCTTAGCGCTAACTGCGTATTGTAAATCTTCTGTGGCAGATTGCTTCTGGGCAATCACGCGGCAGTCGTACAAGGACGTGCAGCAGATGAGTTTTTCTTGAGGGAACGCGTTGAGAAAATAGCAGCACTTTGTGGTAAAGGGTGATTATTCTACACCATTATTAATCACTTTACCACCTTTCAGGGGCCAAATTCTTCTTTATCCGAGCTCACGATTAAAGATTTAACTTGAATTTATATCGGAGAGGAGATACAATCGTTAACATCCAACAGAAGAGTGCTCGAAATCTGAGAAGTGAACACTGTTAGGATAAGGCTACTTCAGGGGTCTCCACTGGCAGGGGGGCCACCGGAGGTCAATCCTTTTGGAGACTGGGCCACAGGGTCTGATTTGTTGTTTTTGTTTTTTTTGTGTTGTTCTACTGTGAATTTGCGCCATTTCAATCAAATTTTATTTCAACCATCTTTTCCATCTTAACTTTAAAATCCACGCTATATAAACGATAACATTTGATGTGATTGACTTGTTCCTGAACCATCGTTTGTAACTTTGTTTTGGAAAAAATCTTGTACATAAATACTTACATTTTTCAGTTTAAACTTCAAATCAATTAGACTTTTATATGTTTTGATTCAAGGTTTTTCTTGTTGATAAAAAAAGGATTCGTAGTTTGAAAATGTTCTGAAATTTGTTTTAGGTCTATTTCTTCTCACTTATATTTTTCGGTTCATTTCGACTCACCAAGGTGACATGGTAGCTGAAAAAAACTAAATTATCGTGTCAGACGAACCAAGATCTGACAGTAGTCTGACTATAGAAGAGAAATATTACTTCTCTCATTCGTACTCCGATACCTCATAATGCAGTTAATAGTTATATTAGGACTTCATGTTATCAAGTGCTAGATTTAGATATGATGATATGCTATAAACACGAATGTGTCAAATGATCAGGGATCACTTACAGTCTTAGTCTGACTATATGTTAACGAACATTTTTACTTCTACTAAACCAGGTTATGGAACAGACTGGACAAGAGATACTGGATACTCAAGAGGGAACATTTCAGAAGGTTTGGACTACCAACTCAAACCTTGTTTATCTTCCATTAAATCCTTTTCCAATACTTCCGACCACTGACTCCTTGTAACCAGTTCTTTAAGTGCAATAGTCTTTGTTGGAAAAACTCACGGATAGTCTCAATGCTGCGATTTAAGTTCTGACTTGTGCACAACTGTTTCCCCCTCCAGTGTACACTCTATTTTTGTCACAATACATTGTTTGACTAACAAGAGCCACACATCAACCCTCCTTGACATCCCTAAAAACCCAGATGGATGAGGTCCCCGATGAATTTTAAGGGCTTGCGAGTGTTTACGCCGGACCATGGATGGAAACACAATTCCATCACTAAGATAAGGCAAAGTTGTCAATTATTTGTATGTAATTTGTCATCTTTTTACATTAAACTGTGATGTTGGCAATGGTTGTGGATTAGGGATTGTGTACTCGGGAAGGTCGGATGCACAGGCTGTTAGTTCTCGACACCAATCATACACAAAGTGACAACTGTGTCCCTTATTGCCTATTAGGCTGCTGTCTAACAAGCCCAACTCATGACATACAAGGCACCCGTGGCTAAGCTTAGCTCTGCTGAACCCAATTGGCGTCAATCTCTCCTTCTGAGGGTCTAGCATGAGGCCGTCCCCCTTATCAGCGCTGACCTTCCCTTGCACTGTCACCCGTCCTGCTCCTTGGCGCTCCCTTCTACTCCAGCCTCCAAAGACTGTGGCCTCCAGCTCATCAGGGGGAAATTGGGCCAGTCCTGGCCAGATGATGAGGCCGGACGACAGCCCCATCGATTAGCTGTCCCCCAGGGCTGATCTGTGGCTAACTGCTCGCCCGGTCCGGGCTCATATCTCCTTCCTTATTCCCAACACCTCGACACTAACCAACAACACCACCACTACACCTTCCAAAGCAGTCGTGATGCTTCCTCCTTCCAGCTCGGGCGAGAGGGAAATAACAAGTCCAGCCGGTGGGAAGGTCACGTAAGTAGATTTATGTCCAGTTTAACAGAGAAAGGCCACATTGAGCGCAGACATGAGCAATCTAAGCCGATGATGGCTCCTATATTTTTCACTGATAGACCCGAGACAGGAGCTATTCATTCTTCTCAGCTTGATACTGTTTCAAAGTCATGCACGGAGAAGGGGAAAAAGTCTGGAGGAAAAAAAAAAAGAAAAAGGAAAGGCTTTCACTCGGGCAGATACACAAGTAAGATAACTGGTGAGTTTTTGCCATTTATCTTATTACTGAAGCTGCTACAGCTCTGGATGGCTTTTCTGTGGCGAGGGAGAGAGATCGCCGCCAATTTGACCATGATGGCCACTAAGAACAAAGCAGTCGCAGGTCACGATCGCAGAGACATGTCGAAGTTAACCGACCAGTCGCTGCACTCTCCTAATTGGCTCAGCACTTAGGAACCGGGCCCTCAGCACGACGATGACCATTAGTCTTAGAAAAATGATGAAATCAGAATAATCACTGGCCTCCAGTTCACTGCCTCGCACGAGTGGACGATACAGGATGATAAACTAACTCACTTTACACACTTTATTTAGTTCTTATGCAGTTCCTTACTACAGGGGTCCCTAACCTTTTTCGTACCAGGGACCGTTTAATTGTCAGAATTATGTTCACGGACCAATGTACGGAGAGAAAAAAGGCAAAAAACATTAGCATGACCTGGAATAAAACGACAATAAAGTGCATTATAAAAATATCTCACCAATGAATCAGCAAGAGCTCTGGCTTCAACATTTTTTTTCTGTTTATTTGCATCTTTGTATATTTGATTGTATGCCGACGATGGGGTTCTGTATGTGTGTGTCTCTTAACTTTTATAGACTTTGTACCAATTTGTTTGCATGTTGGTGTTCATCAATATTTTATATGGAATGAGAAGTTTTGTTTCTAGAGTTTATATTTTACTCATTTTCACTATTCAATGGTCTCATGCTATTTTTATTTAGAGAAAATCCGTTTTCGTTTTCTAAATCAAACAACTTTTTACGCAGTTATAATAAATACAACCTCATTTTTTTTTTCCTTTTGTGCTGCTCGACGAAAAATGTATTATGGCTCGGTACCAGACTGGGGATTGGGTGGCCACTGCCTTACTACACAAAGTACTGTGGTAAAAGTCATTGTAAATATATTAAAAGTTTGAATTCATCCTCGAAGTTTGATTATTCATGTCTGTTTATAGTTCATAACATGTCATTTAAAAGGTCACTACAATAAACAATCAGTAATGATGAATAATATTATTGAAAATATTGAAAATAAAACTTAAGGGGCAAAAGACACACATTTTCACGACTCTTTAGCCCCGAAATCGAAATAAAACCAGAAAAAGGGTTCAAGTGTTCTCTATAGACTTCCATGTGACGGTGATGATGAAGTTCAGGGAAGAAGTCGCTGGTCATGATCACAGTGACATGTCTACTCTGAGCTAACTGGCTACGTTTCTACGCTCCACTAATTGGCCCACCACTTAAGAAAGGGCCCTCAGCATGGCGAGGACCATTAGAGGAGTCGGAGACGTCTGTGATGAAATCAGAATAATCACTGGCCTCCAGTTTTCCGTCCTCGTACAGTGGCATGATTTACCTTCCGCTGGTGATGTCAACTCCTCATACTAGTAAAGTGGATGTTAAACTTTGAAAGGCTACATTGAAAAAGATAAAAGGTTGAAAATAATGGACTAATTAGTCCAAAAACCAACTAGGGATTGCGATATGATGGTATAAAGTAGATTAGACATTATGGTCTGCCATTTCATGGACGCTGATGATTATGGTCTACCACCTTCATCCTTACAGTTGGTGTCACTTTATCCTGAATAATGGTACTTTGAAAAGTTGGCACGGACTTTGATTTTCACAATTCACCTTTTTAAACACACAACAAAATACTAAATGGCAAGGAAACCCTCCAATGTATAGCCAGCAATAATGGTTAATTGAAACCAAAGCAGAAAATTGTATTACAGTACTTTTGAAAAATAAATACATTGATAAATCAAAGGGATATTTCTAAAAATAAATATGAACTATAAAAATAAATACATTTCTTCCGGTTGAAACAGGTTTTTGGGACTTTATTGAGGAAAATCATGAAAAACAAAATGAAAAATATATATGTTGCCTTTCTGGGACTCGAAAGTAATCTTTCTAAAGCGGAGTTTTTATTTTTATTTTACCCACACGTAAACTACCCTTGAGTATAACTTCAAACAAACATTTACTCATTAATATTTTCTTTATACTGTGTTTTTGAGCCACTCAAGTTGCAATAGTGCTTTTTCTCAGTGCATTGTTTAATACCTTTAAATACAGTTGTGCGCAACTATATTTCCTCAGGGGCCACATTTCATACACTGTGACTGTCAACTTCAAGTCTTAAAATATTGCTTAATAAGCTAAAATTATTATTTAGTTGCATTGTTGTATTTGTATCTCTTCACTAGAATCATTTTGATGGTGAAATAAATACTCAAAAGCAAAGGATAAAAGTCAAACTATAGTCTTATTAAGAGAACAGTCATCATTAGTTATTTTCTACATCATCTTTGACATCATGGGGGCCACATGAATACACTGGAAGAGCTGTACTTGGCCCAGGTCTGTTTTACTATATTGTATTTTGGTAGTTTTACTTCGTGTCTATGTATTCTGTTTTACAAGTTGAATTTATTTGGCACTGTTTAGAAACTGATGTACTTTTAAAAATAGTGCAACCTATAATAACAATTGAAATAAAGTATATTCCAAATGACATGAAAGGTCATCAGTTTTGCAGTGTAAAATGATTCTATTGGTCCATACGGCTGCTCAGAGAAGTCCCGGACCGGACCAGACCCCTTTGGTAGATGCCCCCTCAGCACAGCTCATGATGTGGACGGATACACGGTGAGTGTAAGTAAGTGTATATGTGTGCCAGCGGTGGGAGTCTGCTCACACGCGATTGTAGCAATTCAACCTTCAAACGGCAATGTTCGCTGCCGCTGACCCGAAGGAGCGACGGATAATTACACCGCCTGACCCCGGCTGACCCTGCAATCGCCTGCTCTGTTTATCAGATTTCACATTTTCTGACGATGTTCCACAGAGAAATCTCGGGGCCATTTGCGAGATGGATTAGATTGCTTTATTGAAGGGTCTGTGGGGAGTTTGGGGGTCGATGGGGGCTTTCATGTTTGTTTGAGACCGGGAAATGAGAGGGGACAGAGCTGCCGTGGATGAACAGGCCGGGCGGATCGGTATGCTAGACAAAGAACAGGAGCCCATTTTCAAAGCGGCCGCAAGGAGACCCTGAGAAACTATTCAGGGAATCCTAAGTGAGATCTCCTGATGGATCTGGGACTTAAAACGGCAGAAAGGTCATTCTATTAATCAGGACATGAATGTTGCGAAACCTAATCAAGTCCAGATTTAATTATGTTTTGGCCATTGCTAAGAAATCCTCCCTAGGCATTGAAGAAGTTTGAAAGACACTCAGTAATTAATTTTCATAATTAATCAGAAGATTTATCACTAATGCCTCACATCCACCAAACATGACTTTGAAACACTTCGGAAAAGACAAATTAGCGTCGACGCAAACATGTCCTATGACGCGTTTTAAACAGAGCTTCTATATTGAATTTGATTTTGTTGAAGAATGTGTCACTTTACTCCAAACTCCTCATATTGATATCCTGAAGAAAAGTTGTTTAACTAAGTTAGCATAGCTGTTAGCCTGCCGCCGTTAGCCTGCCACAAATGTTGTAAAAAGTGTTTCAGATATTCTAAAGAAAATGTCCAAATAAAGGAAATGGTTTTAATGTTTTAAGCACCTTTTTCAGAGCTTTTTTCAAGATTTCTGCTACTGTAACAATTGAATTTCTAAAAGTATATTTTTGTTCCTTTTTCAAATGCTAAACACATACTTATGGTCACGTTCACACAATCTAAACACAAAAATGTATTGTGATCAATAGCAATAAGTTAGTTCTAATTCTGGTTCTAGTCAGTTTTAGTCAAACAATGAAAATCAAATATAAATATTATAAAATATAATATAAGTATAACATTCTACCTTGTGGTTGAGCTGGTATGTTAAGTATGTTTGTAGCAGAAGCCCATGGAATCAGAGTAAACACGTTTACTGGCAGTATTTTAATTATTTTTTTGTCTTCATGATACATTCCAGTAAAATGAAGGCTTTGAATAAAATCTTGATTTGATTTACTCCTTATGAAAATTGTATTAAAAAGGTGAGAGTTCCCTGAAATCAGGATATCTTTAAATTCTCAACGGTAACTCTGAGAGAGAAAGTTTAACTTCTAAAGGTTTTACTTGAACAAGGCACCACTAAATACAAAATACATAATTAATTATCTTCTGTTAATTTTCTTAATAGTGCCATCGAGTGCTAAAGTCAAATCCAGCTACTTAGGGTACGAGGTAAGGTTACATGTAGCCAGAAATAACAATCTCTGCTCATACCACTGTGGGAGGAAACCGGAGTGCCTATAATAATTTATATCTGCCTTTTTTTTCTTTAGACCGCTTCGCAAAATTCCTGACAAATGATATCATTAGTCATTTTTGTTTTTATCGGGCTACAAAGTTTCTCCGTGATGTGAAAGAATTCTTTTAAAATCATCTTTTATGTTCTGTCTACCACAACAGCTGCAGAAGAAACAAAAGCTGAAGAGCTAAATTAAAGCCGGTGCCACACCATAAATCTTGTCCAGGCACCGGTGAAATTGTGATGGGCATCTGCGCGGAGCCACGGCGGACCGCGCCGAACACACCGACGTCGATTTTATTCAACAGTTCATCAGCCGCCCTAATGTAAAAAGAAAGATTTGCCCGCGCTTAAGTGGGTTTTAATGTGCGGGAGCAGAGTTGGCCTGCCTGGGCCCGGCTGATGAAGATTAGCTGACTTCTTCCATTAGGACGGGCTGTCTAGTGCAGCCGGCTGAAATGGCAAGACAATAACCCAGTGCTAATTGTGCGTAACCAGGTCCTTTGACTTTAGCCTGCAGTGTCTGGATTCTCGACTTCTGCCACCGAGTTTTCAGACAAAGCATTACCTCCATTCAGGATCGGTATCATTAATTTCACTTTATATAAGTAACCCATCGCAACCACGACATAAAAACTGTATAACAAATGGCTAACATTTGAGGTATTTGAATAAAACTACTCCTAAGCACTTTTATGTTTTAGTTTGATAAATGGTTTGGGAAAAAGCTAATGAAAAACATTGAATAATAAAAAAAACAAGGCAACCGAAAAGGGAAATTGGCATTACAGTTTAATGCAATCTTGGAATGAAGGTTGCAATCCCTAAACCATACTTGATATTAAACTGGTATGAGAGGTAACCCTGTTAGTTTTTAAGTATCGGCTGACAAAACAGATTCAATCTCAATTAAATTTCCCACCAAAACACTACAATACAAACAATGTCACTTAAGCATATTAAATATTTGCAATATAAAACCTTGGCTACGTGCTAACTGTGTCTTTAGGCATCCGGTATTTCAGGGTATGCTATCAAATAGGACCTCCCTCATAGTTTTCCATAAACATTCTGTGTCTGGGTTGGAAGACTAACCTTTGATTGCAGAGTTGACACGCAAAACAGTCGAGATGGTAGACGTTTTCCTTGGCCCTCATCACCATCTCGAAGGCTGGAATTAGCTTGCTGCATGCCGCGCAGTTCCCCGTTACACCAAACAACCTGTACGAAAAAAATGAAGAATTAAAGAAACAGAAAAGATCCCAACACAAAATACAACTCGTTTTAGGTAATGGGGAACTTATTAATTTGTTAGTACACTTGAGATTTTTTTGATTGTTTACAGACTTATTCATGTGAAATAGAGACAGCTTAACTCTGAATTAAAGCATTGAAAACAAGACAATATTGACATGAAACTGAGAGCGATCCAGGAGTATGGAAGTAGATCAGTGCCATCACAATATTGAATGGTAGAATTTAATATTTCACTTTTTTGAAATGTTCTATTTTTTGGTATTGCCTGGTGACAAAATTATACCACCGTTTTGTGTAAAATTTAAAAGACTTTAAATAAATTAAAAAAAAAAAGTAATATTTGTTTTTTGAAATATTGGAATTATAATATAAAACTATATATATTTTTAAATGGAATTTTTTTTTATTATTTGAATTATTCACCTCAATTATTTACTGAAACAAATTCCACCTTTCAATATAAACAAATTATTGAATTGCAGTATTTAAAGAAATGTTTCAATGATCATAAAAAAAATCAAAATTACGATCAGGCTTGTTATCTGACGCCAGTTTGTGTTGAATAAGTTCTCGCTATCACCCCCGCTTTACTAAGTCTATTTCCGGATTTCCCGAAGTGCACCAACAGCAGTGTCTCATGATCTTGGAAACATTGTTACCTTGTGTTGTCCCACTAAAACAGACTGCATCTGGTGACTCAGCTGTCAAAGAGATTGGCGGAAAAGCGACAAACACGAGCCACTGAGCGTCTGAATAACTCACTGAAAAGGGCTGAATAAGTCCTGGTCACTGGGATTGTTTTTTTGTTTTTTTTTCCTTTTTAAAAAAGAGCAGGGCCACAGCTTGTGCCACGGAAATAGATGGGCTGTAGCTTCCACCACTGCCCAGAGAGGATCCTATTATTTCCTGGCCTGCTCCGGGGACATTAATGCGAGTATTCATTAGGGATTCAGGGCTGTTACTACACCGCGACCTAGACCAGGCCAGCGAGGGAGAGAAAAAAAAAAAAATCTGATAACGAAGTCATATAACAAAATAACCTATTAGGCGGACTTCTTCAGGCACTTTTAGCCGTCGTTGTTAAAATGATAAAACGGCATGCCACTCTCAGAGTCTGTAAGATATCACAATCTGATAAATGATCTAAGGGCCGGGGATATGCAGGGTTGTTTATTAACCTTCAGAAAGTATGTTTCCCAGAGGCAACGGAAGCAGATAGATTGTGCCCTCATGAATACCTACAGAATTAAGGGCCACTGTCAACACACCTTCAGACAATGAAGGATATGTCTTGTAACGTGAAAACAAAAGAGGGGCCAACTCTGAGGATTAATGCCGGGCTTAATTAAAAGAATTACGCCCTCCAATGTGAGGCCTCTATATTTAGTTACCTCTGTGGTGGTAACATCATCAGATGATGAAGAATAAACCAGGAATCTGCAGGTTTGCTCATCATCAGAGGGAGTTTTTTGGGGGTTTCTTTGGCTATTTAAAATCCTGTAAATAACAAGCTGTGGACATTCGAATGTGATATTGAGCCGCATCTTTTAACTTCAAGTAAATATAACTTGATAACTTAAAATGTACTTAAGATGGTGGCGCACTGTAGTGCCGCAGCTTCTCGTTCTCCTGGATTGACTGCAAAAAAAAAGCATTTTGGATGCATGTAATGTAGAGTATAGATGGTATTTATTGTCTCCTCCTTGAGATCTAAAGTTGGTAGACTGACTCGCCAGACGACATCATCCAGATGCAGTTCAGCATGGAGATTAGAGACAAGATCGAAGACACATTAATGGCAAAAAGTACCACGGAAAGTAAATAAAGCCGGGTAGCTTGTTAGAGAGGCTAAATGCTAGCAGACCACCAAACTGTAGAACGCTCCCAACAACATGCTGGTCTCATCCTTCAAGAACTATGGTCTTCAATTCATCCCTGTGGACTGTGTTTAGACACTACTAATCTGAGTTTATTCCCAAATTAAAAGACTCCTAATTCCTGTCGAAGGAGGGACCGTGATGGCTCCTAATGTGTGTCATATAACTGCTACATATTGACCATAAACCCAGGCCACCTGGATGTATTCCACGTTCAAAAGATGGACAACAAATCTTGCGAAATGGAGGTCTGGGATTTAAATCCTGTAGAAATGATGTTACCCAAGTATCACCTTGAATTCCGGGATCATTGTTAAACCACCAGACTTCTTCACCACAATGCTCCGAGGTGATATCAGGTACTAAAACTGAGCTCAGCTCTAAAACCTCTGGACCACGTCATTTAGCAGAAGACCTCTAAAACAGAGCAGACAGATTTGGTGTGAGATAATGAGTATTTGAGTGTAACCGCTGTCCTTTTTGATTCTGGGTTTATGAGTCGCCTCTGACTCCAACCACCCGAACGTCCTTGTCTTACAATAACCTGATCCTTTTTATGTTCTCAAGGCCCTCGATTATAAATGATGGAATGTTTTTGAGGAAAAAAGTGATGCTTTAAGCATTGAGCCTGTCAGGTTGAATCAAAACCCTGCTCTGTTTCTGTGCGACCGTGTCTGTCCATGCACTTCCCTCATCTCTTGCAAATTTCACGTGGCCCCGACTGTTTAAAAGGACTGTCACAGCAGCGCGCCTCGAGAAATTCTTGATGGAAGTCCTTGTGTCTGAGGCCGAACGCTGTTGGTCTGTGTGCCGGTGTGATACTTGAACCAATGAGTAAGACCACGATGTTCTTGAGAGGCTGATTACCGCTGAGCTAAAGTGAAACCTTCATCTCTGAATAAGACCAACGTGCATTCTGGGAACACAGAGGGTGTAACAACCTGAAATGCATTTGACCAATTTCGAGTCTTTTTTTTTTTTACATAGTGTGATCGAAATCTTCGTGCTTACACAGCCTTAACATAAGAACGTATAAACAAAAGAAAACACTTGTCATGTCATTATGTGACTTTTTGGACAATAGTCTGCCTGAGTTTCTTTTTGATTTTATGGATGAAAAACAAGTTACATCTTTAGTATCTGCAAAAATATTGTTTTGAATTTGTAAAGACAGCTTTTAAGAATTTTAAAACTCTGGATATCTCTGAAATAGCCTGACATTGTTTGCTTGGATGTTTTTAAATGTTTGTTATTTCAAAACTGAAAGCCTGAAATTTTTCTCTTTAAGTTTTTGCCTAAATTGTATGCATCCCAACAACCCATTCTATGTAGTGTTGTGTTCACGTTGTTGGATGTTGTAACTGTCTTCGCTGTGTTTTTGGCCAGGGCTCATGTAACAGCTTCTAAAACCATTTAAAAACAAAACACAAAAAACATGATCATTCATTTTTAAAACTCAATAATGACTGAATAAAAATGTTGCCTGTTTAACCTATGTACAATATCTTTACTGCAGGACTTTTATTATTAAGTTTTCTTCTAATATGAATGGAAACACATTTTAATTTAATGCTCATCTAAAGAAACAGAAATACAGAAACAGTTATATATTATTGATAATTATTTATGAATTAACCAATATATTAATTGATTTCAGTGTTTTTTTTAAAATAACCATTTATACATGTGTTTAAGCAAGCTATAAATACATTAAAGTAGTGTTTTATTTGAAACCAAACAGAATAGTATACTTCTGTTTGGTTTCAAATACTTGAAACAGGTAAGATAATAACGACAGTATTTCCTGATGAAACATGTGACTAGTAAATCACTTTTTTTTTCAGGATGGGAGCTGCAGTAAAACTATCATCCCCCCGGCGACCAAACCAGACAATGTCGCCATCAGCAGCTCTTTGCTTAGCGAAGACAAGCTGATCTAAATAGACAGAGTGGCTGATAATAGTCTGCGGAGACTGTCGGCGCCGGCCAAGTTGAGCTCACTTGGCCCTTGTGTGGCAAGCACTCTTCAAACCAGCAGGAAGGAGGGAAGACTGCCTCACCCTGCGGGGAGGGAAGATGGATGGAGCATACCTGCCACTCGTCTTTCGCCGCTCCGCCAGTTTGATGCCACAGACGCTAATGGCTCTCGAGGGAGGAGGCAAATTAAGCGTGGTTTTGCTTGTAATGAATTCAAAGGCAGGGGCTTCAACACAATCACAGGATGACGGCGTTTCGAGGCCTTGTGTGTAACAACCAGACCTTGAGTCTCCGCGCTCGCAGCCCGGGATTATAATTACTGATAAACATATACATTTTTCTTTCGGCTGACAGCGAGAGGAGCTGTCCGATGAATCCGAACGACAGCAAGCCGCTTCCAAAAAAAAAAACCCAACAGAAAACATATGTAAAATAGTCTGACACACACTTCATATCCATGGCAGACAAGATGGCATGTATATTTAAAGAGGTCGAAGGTGGAACATGAAATTAAAATTCATGCTCTCGCGCAAATCTGAATTTGAAAGAGAACGGAGGCACCTAAACGCATTCTCAATGTATCACAGCCGGGTACGGCTCAGTGGTACCTATTTGATGAGAGGAAAACAGACACCAATTAAATTATTCCACAAGGCTTTAGCCCAGTGGACCCCAAAAAGCAATCGCAGTCTGCAGACAGACCCCCATGCTCTTCGCTAGCGGTGTCATGCCAGTGGGTTCTGGCGCCGTTGACAGTCTAAATGATGTCAGAATCCGACGACTCCCGAGTGATTACTGAAGTGTTGGAAATGATATAGTCGGGAAATATACGGATAAAAGAACGAGGGGGGAATTTGAGTGTGTTATTCCGTTTCAGTCGGAGGGTAAAAGTATTTTTCACTTGTGTGGTGAAACGCTGTATGAATAAATACATGAATGAATCTTGAGAATTTCTTCAATTATCTGTCAAAAGTTTCTACATTTTCATGATGATATATATTTTTTTATTCGATGTTGAAATATTTTGCAAGATCGTACACTGTTTTCGCACCTTCACATCGCAGAACGAGGCACATTTTCTCGTGTTTCAAGATGTTACGATGTATATTGACTCACAAAGACACATTTCTTGGCCTTACACTTGTGATAAAATATCACGTAGTACTGCAGTGGAGACTCACTGGATACGATACGACAACTCATCTTTGCTATCAGACAATTCTTAAAAATCTTTAACTCTGTCACCACTAAAGAAAGGTTTTCCTTATCCATGTTTATTCCCTTTCAAGTATAAGCAACCAGGAAAATAGTTGGTCCAGTCCAATAGGTGGATGTCGTTCATCATAAAGTGGCGCCAACTGCTGTCACCCACTACTACTAAGTACTAACGTACTAATGTAGGGTTTTAAGAAAGCCATAGTGTTAGAATTGATCTTTTAGGCAATTCCAGATTCATGAAAAAAAAAGTGTGGAAAGAAAGATGTTTCATTTTTATAATTATCACTATCAACTGTCAAGGACCAAAGAGAAAAAACATATTACCCTATTTTTAATTCTCAGTATTTGGTTTCTTTGGAAGTCAAAATAGATTTTGGTTTATAGACCTCAAAACCAATTCCTGTTATTCTCCTTAGCCCAACCTCAAGTAGTCCTCTTTAAAGTGTTCCAGACCAAAGAACAAAAACATACGGAGAAGATTCTTTTAGTTACTACTATGAAGTTTTGATATTTTTCGACATTGATTCGAGTCTTTCTACTATACCTAATGTTACACAACTCGAGGACATCCTGGGACACACTCTGTGGCCATGAATATGTTTTCCTGTGCTGTGTCTCAAATCGCATACTTATCTTAGTGCACTGGCGGTTAGTATGCACCAGGATAGTGTACATACTAACTTGTACGCAAATTCTTGACAGATAGTATGTCTCAAATCAAACACTGCTGCTACGCACTAACTGCAAATGACGCGACAGCATCTTCTTCTACTACTATTTAACGATGGTTGCAACCAGCTGTAAGAACACTATCGACAACACCCGTTTACAACATCACTAAGATGGCAGACGTTTAGGGTAGAAAGTGTCCATCGATCCATGCTCAGTTTTGTGGGCGTTTTAGTACACAAATTTATTGTGCATGGCGCACTACATTTCCAATACTAAGACGCACTTATGCACTAAAAATGCTAAGTTTAGGTACGCAAGTATGCGATTTGAGACACAGCTCTGTTGTCTGTTATCACACAGCCTTGTGGGTTTTATCTGAATACTAGGGTCCCAGATCTGGCAACCTCATCATAGTGCTTCACTATTTCCACTCAAACTGGCAATTACCTTAAGAATGTTTTCGTTGAATGTTGTGAAAGATACTCAAACGTCGCTGAATGGAAAGAGCCATCGAAATAGACTTCCATTCTCTCATGATCTGTTCATCTCAACAACACAATACAAAAGGAGCGTGCGTGTCTCTCCTGCCTCCATCTCAGCCCGAGGTTTAATGAGACGACGTATTGATGTTAAAAGCTCTGCAAGCCGCCAATAATTGTTATGTTGTGCTTCGTAAAGCTTGGCTGCCATTAACCCCACAATGCCACAACTCACTTCACACGTCCAGCAATTACCTCGCCGGGCCACGTCGGAGCCTCACGAATGCGTGCGTCCAAATTTCCTGTAATTAAATTGGGCTTTTCACATGTAATTTGAAAATGCTAAGGGGTCAAACTGGGCACCAGTAATCACGAGTGATTACGTCTGAAGGAGGGTCGCACATTCTGGAGGGTCCGTTTCCACCCGCTGCTTAATTGTCCTGATGAGAGGGGTCACAGTTCCTCAAGGAGGGGTCAAGAGTGGGGGGCTTCGTTTTGTTTCATAAAAGCAGGGAAGGAATGCCATTTTTGGGGTTCGAGATGGTGGGTCATCGACGGAAATATCGTTTAACCCTGATGAGGTTCAGACTTCTGTCACCGGACAGATCGTCGCACCTGTGCAGGCATGTGACCGGTGTTGAGATCAAGCCTTTAAATGTTGATAACACATCGGTTAAGTTAATATATTCGATAACTTGCACTAAGTTAATGTTACGAGAAAGATAACCGTAGTTCAAAAATAACCAACAATCTTATTTTGTCATTAATTTAAAGAAAACAATTCCTTTTAAGGCCTTTAAAGCTTCTGTTATTTGGGAGCCGCTGATCCGAGTAAATGTACTTTTTTCCAAAAGTGGGTCAAGGCTATTTTTCATTGTCAAAGTATCGGACAGAGGGTGAGGGGCCAAAAATGTGCTAATTAAGCAATAAAACAAAAAAACAGCTGTTCAGGACAGAGCATTGAGTTGAACGTTTTTTGCTGTTTCTTTTTCTCCTGTTCAATGGCAATGAATGCAATCGCCATCTAGTGTTCTTAAGAAGCAAGGTGCCACCAAACTGCTCATGAATCTGAAGTATTTTCTCTTGTTGTGGCTCTACCAATTTGTATGGATTTTTGGTGACTATGGTTTACTGTTGTACATTTTCTACTTCTGGTGTGAGAACCTCTAGTGCGTTAAACCCTATGTTTCCGGTTTGGACTATGCTTTAAATTTGCCTTTTGAATTACTTTACATTCATAAAAATGTATAATATACTCAGAACTCTAACATATTGTTCTGCACTAACTGTGCTCCAAGACAGAACTCAAGTCTTAGCCCTTTATATTGACGGTTAGTTGGTGGTTACGGTTATAAATAACCAAAAATAAACAGGTTTATCCATCCCCACCTTTTTTGCCACGTACAACAATCCTTCGGCACCAGAAACAAAAACCCTGGCATTTCAATTTCGACGAGAACGTCTGCGTGCTCAGTCGCCGGAGCCGATTATTTTTTTGGACCGACCCCTCCAGTTGAGATTAGTTAAATTAGCTGTGAAGAGCAATGACTCGTGGGACCGAGCGTGTTTGGTGCAGATAATAGCGGCGAGAGTGAGCCACAAGCCTGGCACGGGCTCGCTGTAGCAGGTGGGCTGGCATCGAGAGGAGCACATCCAAGCGCACATCTGGCCCCCGCGGGGGTCCAAATACTTCATAACTTCCTCCTCGAAATGACCTGCGGACTATAGTGCCAGGAAAAGTTGCGATGAATGTTAACTTTTGGGGTGGGGAACATATTTTTTTAAATGAATGATGTTGTTACACTCCAGAAAGTTTCTTGATGGTGCAGGTTTACACTCTGATTTCCTCCCAGAGATCAAAAAACAAGAGGTTAGTTGTTGACTTTAATTAAACCACAGTGCAGCAGAAATGTATTTTAATAAATTCGTTTTCTGCTTGTTTACAATGTGTGACGTATGCCATTTCAAAAACCAAGAAGTTATCCAATTATCTTGATTCTGAAAGTCTAGGAAAATTATTTTTGGTAAAAAATATATATAAATATTGATGCAACCAAGCGGTTGGAGAACGTCTTTGCTCTCATATATATTAGCCTTCCATTCATTCATCTGTTATCTGGAATTTCTGACATCAATCACTCCAGATAAAAAGTTACAAGTTAACCACGCCCACTCTGCTGTGATTGGTCATTATCAAGGTTGTCATACAGCGTCATCAATCCCTGTAGCCTCTATCTCCAACAGACTCATTTTATAAACAAAGCGGGCCTGATTACAGTTGGCTGGAGGAGCAGTGAAGACTGATATTATGTCATAATAGACTCTGCTCTCGTAACCTCTTGTTTGCTGAGATTTTAGATGAGGAAGACTTTATAAAGTAATAAGTTCAAAACATGGTCATGATGAGGGAGTTACTGCATCTTGGAGAGGAAGACATTTGAAACATGGGAGTGAGTCAAGAGAGTTGGAGTTTCACAGTTGCCCTTTAAGAAAAGTTAGCTTTTTAAAACTTAGCTAAAACATTTATCGTATGGTTACTTCACACTAGATGTTTATCAAGAACACAACCTGGGATTAAGTTGTTAAAATGACGTTGCATTGACTCCAGTAAACGTGTTATTTTTCCAACGAGTGAAAGTGTGACAGGTGCAGAATGAATGTCCAGACAGCGTTCGGGGGGGTTCACCGGGGTTAAGTGCTAGCTTGCGTGACATTTAAAAGATTTGCGGATGCTCTCACCGTGCATAAAGTAACATCTAATGACAGTAATGGAGGAGATGACAGTCAAGGCTTTGGTTTATTTCCTCCCTCTGTCTGTTTCCTTGACGCATGATGCAAAATGACTGATGCTCCTCGACCTCTTGGAGGGGTTTCTATACGAGCTAATTAGCCGGGGCTCCTCGGGCTGACAGTCCAGGGGAGCGATCCGGTGTGCGCTCGGCAGTGTCTCGCTAAAGCAGGCCATAATTCATCATTAGGATATCAGAGTCCAGGTGCAGATGAGAACTGATAGAGCCGGCAGCCAGGCAAGTCGGGGCACTCAAGGAGGAAAATCTTATCCCAGGGACAATTCCCAGGTCGTGCCCGCGGTAATTGAAATAATTTTGCCCCAAGAGTTGTTTAATCACTGACAATCACACGTGCAGGGGGCAGTAAATTGACAACCGCTGGAGTCTGATTACATCGGCAACCTCTCGACACCCCCGGCTCCAAGAAACATATTCCACGTTCACTTTCGCGGCGCCACGCTGTTCGAAAACAAGTAGCGGAGGATATTTTCCCCGTGATTGAATTCAAAGCAGGTCCGCGGCGAAGGTGGGTCGTCAAACGGACAAAGAACAATCCCTTTTTTTTTTTTTTTTAAAAAGCCGATGTTGAGATGCAACAAATCATTTGTCTGTTATTAACCCTGAGCCTGTAATTATGCAGATAACCATAGATTTTCCCCGGGAGCCCGAGAGTGAGATCCTGAGGTTGTTCTCGGTGTGGCAGGCGGACGAGGGAACGGCCGTGCATTACTGAACTTGCCACATTCATCATGTTGACTGATGGCACCGAGAGTCGGTCCCCGGGTCCCGGTGGTTAATGTAGTGGGTAATTAACTGTCATTTGCCTAGTAATAGGCTGATGATCAATGGTTTGTGAGGAAACAAATTCTAATCCGGCAGCTGATGAATGCACGCCGAGGCCGGAGCAATTGAAGTGGTGGGAGGGATGGAAGGATTGGAGGAGGAGGAGGAGGAGCAGGAGGGGGGAGGAGGGCGGGAAAACTAGTGATGGGAATTTTTAATGTTAAATGGAAACAACAATTCTACACTCTTCTATCAGTAGCCAAGAGTTTTAACAAAACTTTTACTAACTGAGACATATATACAAAAAATAGATTTGATAATATCTAAAAGTAAATCAACTATATAAGAAGTTTTTCTTATCACCGGGTCAGACCGTGAAAAAGTGCGACCCTTTAAATGTATTCATCCACTCGTGAATACATTTTTGAAAGCTAGGGAACATTTTTTTTTACTATTGTAACTAACTTTTCAAACACATTTTTTAACTTTCTTTTATAATCTGTATTTAAACTGGGAACATAAATACTTTTCGATCAGTTTTAAGCCTTGCTTTACGCTTTTTTCCTTTTCATGAATAAGTCAAAAGAAAGTTAAATAACTTTTTGCAATAAAGTAACTTGATTCATATGTTTTCATCTTAAAATAAAATAAATTATTTTACAAAACATTTTTTTACTATCACTTTTCTTTAGGCTTGAAGGACCCTTATTACAGTTATGGTATATAATGGTGTATAATGTGACCATTCCGAAAACAAACACATGTACTTAAGCTAACAACGGGGACAGTAATAAAGGTGGAAAAAAGTCTTGGGTTCAATTACCGACATTTCCTTTATGTAGTGGATTTACATAAATAAAAAAAGTCAATGCGACGTAAAATAACCTAATCATACAGAAAGAACTACAGATCATATAAGATCATATACATGTGACAGTTTCTCTCTGCACAACAGCTTTTTTCTATTTCAAAGATTTCTATTTCTCCGCCCCCACAGATTAAAGAAGGATCTCATCTCATCCCCACCATCGTGGATCTGACGACACTGACTCCAACGAATTCAGTTCAAGTTCACTGTTGATAATGCATTTCATTTTGTTTGTCTTGTTTCGGAGCCGGCGGCGATACGACTCCGTAACAGCGAGCAACCTTGACGGGATTATCTCATAATGCTTGACATGTCTGAGAGCGAGAAGCTTTGTTAGGAGTTCCTTGAGTCGAACTTGTAGCGCTTCCTTGTCACTAACGTTTGTGTACTTGTCGAAAATACATCTGTATCGTTGAACTCTAGCATCCTTTGTATCGCCATTCATGTTTTGTGGGTTTAAACATCGACGACTTCAGTCTTTTTTTGGGGGAATAAAAGGGGTAAAGATATCGACAACAACAGTTTCCATGAGGCTGTTTGTGATTTCTGCCGCTCACCCCCTCCCTCCCCGTCCCACCCATTGATCAAGCTTCTTAATGCAGCGATGGTGGCTGAGAAATCACTAGAGTGACACATGGACGCCGCTCTGACAGCGCGGCTGCAGATCGCTCTGATTGCCTCTTTAGCATTTCACAGATTAAAAGCCGTATGGAAAACTGCTTAGAAAGTGCAATCAATGCGGCGGCAGACCCCTCTGAAGTCTCAGCGGGGTCCGACCGGCCCCTCACCACCATGAGCAACAACTATACACAATATTGAGGACATGATTTAGGGGAACAATCTGCAATGTTTGAAAGTTGTCTTATGAATAATATGTATGTTTATGACAGGTTAATATGCCGATAATCACTTATAAAAAGACAAAATGTAATTATTGACATACAGAGTCAAAACTATTGTTGATTTGGAAAAAAAACCCCGAAAAAACAAGTAAATGTCTTCATAATAAAGTTTTTAAAAGACTTTCCTAAAATGTATTGTAATAAATATAACATTTGGCATTTTAAGGCTTTTACTGTTTTATTATTATGTAAAATATGAAACTATTAATATTTTTTAAACAATTCCGCTTAATAATAATGAAATAAAATAAAGTATTTAAGGGAAAATATATAATATATATATTAAAATGTTACGACCCTAAAAGGAATATGATATTGAGGTTTTTAATACTAAACAAAATAAACACATCTAGTTATACAATATTTATCAACAAAAAATAATAGGATACATAATACAAAACCATGGATGAAGTATTTCAAAGAAAGCGACTAAATAAATTCAATATTCTTAGTTGATCACAAACTGACACTTAATAATGAGTATTTTAATGATTAATTTGTTTTAAATGGAACATGATTTTTTATTTTTACCATATTTATGGACTAGTTGCGTTGATCACTTAATCTTTTAACAGTCGACCTTCTCCATATGCAACTAAATCCAATTTTTATGACATTATTTAGGAAACCAAGCATTTCTTTCTGTTGGTAAACTGAAAAGAAAATGTTAAATAATTGAAAACTAATCAAAAAAAAGGTTGAAAGAAACATAAAACCAGCAATCTTAGAAATTTTATGAATGAAAATATAAACGACGTAATAATATTCCAAAAACTAGTTATAAATACACACATAAAAGTATACATACAGTGTCAGTGATTAAAAAGGTATAAAAAGAGTATAAATATATACAATAATGTAGATTAGTGCTTCATATAAAACATGTTAAACAAAATTAAAAGATCTACTGAGTATACAGTACATATGAACAAAAAATACTTTGATATAATTAAAAATCAAGTTTCATATGTCTAAAAACGCTAACAAATATTCTAATTTTATTACACACGGACACTCAATAATGACATTATTAATGATTTTAAAATGTCACGGTTTGTTTGGGTGACAAATGTTTACCATATTTATGGACTGCCTGCGTTGTCGACCAACTTAAAGAAGTTGTTAATTCTTCTCTCTGTGTGACTTGTTTGCCGATGCGCCCCTGGCCAAGGGCAAAGTAGCGTGTAGCATTAGCATTCCTCTCTTTCTTTTGGTTTCCTCATGAATAAATCAACCTGTTAAAATTGCCACATTTACATCTCATTTCACACGAGTGCAGCACGCCGTCCTCGGCTGAGTTGGTTGAGCTGGATCCTCGCTGTGGTTATCTAAGAGATCCAGCTTTGGTCCAGACGTTTATGGACACAGAAAGGATGACAAGAGCTCCTGGAAGCTACGTATGTAAACTCGTTTTTTTTTTTTTTTTTACATTTTCGGGTGAAAGGTTTCTATCGGAGGAATACTTTGACCTGTGGAGATATATCCAGGTCTGGGAAGGCGCTGGTAAGATACGGGGTAAGTGCCGGGTTGTGGGGATCACAATGGTGTCTGGCAGTTCCGCTAGGCCGCCCACTAATTGAGAAGTCGCTCAGGGGTTCAGCGCCGGCCTCACAGCTCTGCCTAAACCATTCAAATAATGCCTGTAAGTGGGGCTGACACCGACCAATCAGCATTTTTGAAATCCTGTTTTCCACAGTGCTGCTCCGACCACGCCGCCTCCTCCTCCTCCTCCTCCTCCTCCTCCTCTCCACGCTAACAGCTGCAGCTACGAGCTCGCTCACCGTCCACTGCCTTGCTTCATCTCCATATGGGCCTCATTAACCAGGCCGTGGCACAGAAGAACCGGACTCACCGGGTCCACTCTCACCCCTCGTAGTAATTGTTGCGAGAGTGACCGGTCGTAACTTCACACATTTCCATGATAAAGCTTTCGGACTTCAGTCACAATGTGGAGGTGAAGCCAAGCAACACATTTATTATAACATGCATAAAGTCGTTTTTCTACATATTTATATTGTCACATTTATTTTTAAATGATATGCATAGTCTTGATTTTGACCCTATATAATCCTTATCTCATGACGACATATGAGGAAACAAGACAATGCCAGAAATCCATTGTAGTCTGGAGCACCTTTTGTGTACCACAGACCTGTGTCAGGATTATATTCACGAACCGACGTGTATTTGCATCTATGTTTGTTTGATTGTATGCCGACGATGGTGTTATTTATGTGTCTCCTAGCTTTTTAAAGACTTTGTACAAATGTGTCTTATTATTTCTATGGTATAAGGATTTGAAACAGACGTTTTGACTCTAGACCAGCGGTGTCGAGCGAAACCCCTCAGGAGATCTACACCGGCTGGAGAACCTTTGCTTCCCAGCAGTCCTCTTCTTCTTGAACGGCGGCAGTGGTGTGTCTGCATCGCCTCGCGGCCCGCTAACGACCGCGTGCATGAGGACAGCTGCAAGTTTACACAAAGAGGTTAAAGGTCACACATGGAGGTGCAAAAGTCTCCTGTTACGTTCGCCCTAAGTGGGACCGGAGATCGGACCCCTCAGTCAGTAAGGACCTGATTATTCTGGATCGGAATCTGATCTGGACGAACTGTAGAAGACAAGTATACGAAGAGGTGGTATCCATCCGTCCCCCAACAATTAAGCACCACGTCAAACCAGAGTGTGTCACTTCCCCCATCGTGGCCTCATATATTTCGGGGGCCGACTGTGACAGCTGGATGGCGCGCAGGTAGGAAGCGATGGAAGCCTCCCAAACACACATGGCCTGAAACAAAAACAAGAGGAGCGCATGCCAAAAGCTGCCGGGCGGACGAGGGAAAGGGGGGTGCGAGCGTATCAGCGAGTGTCAAACAGCGGGGCTGTTATCGCGCCCGCACATGCCTGCAGAGGAGGAGCGGCGGCCAAATATGTGGAGCCAGCCGGCAGCGGCGGGCAGAGGCGGCGACCAGCGTTTTTAACCATGCACCACGTTTAACACTGCAGCAGTCCAGGAATGACACAACAACGCAGGGAGGGATGGGGGGGTTCATGAGAACTCGTCGTCACAGATTCCACTTAAAGGGATGGTTATGAAATCATGATTTCAATTGAGGGTTTGAATCATTTTTCGAGAAATTACATCAGCTTAACCGAAAACGACATATTTTGCGTCTGTCTTTTGTTCCTCAGTGTGTACATATGAAAAATTCCAACACAGTTTTAGTTCCAAATCTCTGGAGTTTCGAGTGAAAAAAAGGAAAAATGCTGGAGCTTCAGAACCTCCTTGAAACTGTGAAGGCTAGATTTTGAAAATGTGTGACCACATTTTTGTTTTATTAAGAATAAAATGTTACACTTTACCTCATAAATAAAGTTTGCTCACGTTGTTTATGATCCATTTCTTATATTTATACGTGCACCTCTGGTTTTTCGCTCCAAGCTGATACAGTCTCAGCTTCCCCTTTTCCTAACGTACCCCCCAATCTCGTACAAGCGTCTCCTGACACCGAACCGGCCAATCCCACGTTCCCGATCTCATCGCTAGCTTTGAGGAATTATATCCGTGGACTGTTTCTGTCGATGTCAGCATTTATAGTCCACATGTTTTTGATCGTTAGTTCGGCCACACTTGAGCCCCGTCTGCAGCCGTGCATCGCCTCCTGCTGTGCTGGTACATTTTCTTTCTTCGTTTATCGGACGTAATACGTTTTGGTATGAACCGCTTCTACCTTTTATGATTGTTTTGTTGTTGAGGATTTTGATTCTGTCTTTTTGATAGTGTTTCCCCATTTTGGATCATCTGAACATCCGAAGAATGCCACAAACTAGGTTCGGTGAGATGGAATGTTGGCCCCTAATCTATTTTGGAAACAAAGTTTAAACAAAGTCTACGGGTTCATGATGGCAAGAAATATCCCAAATTCTCAGGTACATATACAAGGTATACTTCGTGAGAAATGTCACTTCCTGCTTCAGGAATTTGTTGGAATACCGATAGGATGGATGATGCAGTCATTTAAATACTCTTGCGATAGCTTGAACTTGATAGGACTGAATTCCTAACGAAATCCGGTGAGGATAAATGGATTCATTTCTCATTTAAACATCACGAAACGGGAAAAAAGAAATCCGTCTTCCGCCATTTAAATACACTTTCCCTTTCGACATTTCCATTTCACCGCCTTAAACATTTGTGTTGCTTCTCCATCAAAGAACTTCCCACGTAGCAGATTAAAAACAGCCATTGCTCGAGACCCCCAACCTCCCCTTAATCTGCAAAGCCTTGCCTAAGAGGAAAAGGGAAATTAATATATGCATAGAAATGACCTGCGGTACTCCCCGTAAAGAGGGGCCAGCGAGGGTCAAATAGCCGCCTAACCGCTCTTGAGTTTAATTAAAAAGACAAAGAAGAGCATAATTTTGGAGTGGACAGACACGAATGCTGTTCCGTGGTGGGCTCCGGTTCTCTTTAAGCGGGACTGTGGTCCACTCCCCCATAAGCCATTGCGCCATCATCCCTTTGAAGTGAATATAGAGCATTTATTAGGGGCAAAAAAGGTTAATCCAAAAGGAGAGAGGATATCAAATAGTGGGCTTGAGCACAGAAATCCAGGGGCGGCCACCGTGGAGTTAAATTTGGACCACTCATCAGGTAATGAATTTGTGAGCAAAATTCAATAGCAAATTAAATGCTTTGGTTGCCTTTGATCAGAGCGGAGCGCGGTGGCGGTCCTTTACGTTTGAAAAGCCTGACGTGCTCCAATGACTTTAGCACAATAGAAGTCAATATCCATTACAAAAAAAAAGACCCGGCCGGTCAGAGAGAAGGGTTCACAACAGGGACGGTCACATGGTTTACAATATTACCCCAGAAGATGATGGATGTGTTCAATCGCACAAAGTAACTGACTCGATGAATTTTTCATTACCCTGGTTGATGTGTTTGGGACAAACCCGAATTAGATAAGCCCTCCGATGAAACCGAGCTGAGACGGCGTGTCCTCGGGGCGGCGCGGGAGGGAACGCGTCTCTCAGGATCGCCGCGGATACAAACAAACGTGTTCGCTGTTACATTTGCATCGATTCGCCCGGGTACACGGTGGCCCTCAGTGATGTGCAGAAAAGGTTCAAATTGAGTTGGATCGCGGAAGAGGACTCGGAGTTCCTCGCCTGACCTGAAGCTGGTGGGCATGGGAGAGAGGAGGTTTTTCACGGAAAGCCAATGAAATGCCGGGCCTTTGAAGTGATGGATAATTGTGAGCAGAAAAAATTGGACAATCATCACAACTGGCCTCGTCGCTTCATTTCTAAAGTGGCCCAAAGGTTCAGATGGTTCTTAGAAGGTATTCTGACAAACCTTGGACACACAGGGAGACAACTTGCCAACGGGCTACCAAAAGATAGATCGATATATTGGGATTTCTTTGCCACGACTAAATTACCATAGAGATTATAGGGAAAGGCTCTTTCTCCTCATCATAGGGAAACACTGCTTTATGTAGGAAACATCTTCACGACCTTTAAACCTTTTCATGATCAATAGTTACGATGACCACCATATTTCAACACCATGTGACCTTAGTTAAAAAAAGTTGAATCAAAAACTGAGTTCATTCTTTGACCTAAAAGAGTCAAACTTTGGCCTTTATACTGAACAATCCTATAAATCCTTTTGAAAAAAAGCATTTCTGTTTTCTTTTGTCTGAAAAAACATCCCTAAATATTTCCGTTGTACTTCATCGGGGAGTAATTATTTTAAAAATATATCCAAATGAGTTTAAATGTTTGTTCAAATGTGCTGTATAACTAGGTTTCCATTTGCTTGTGGCCAAATACAGCGTACAGTGATAATTTCAAGAATGATTCCATGAAAAGATTTGTATTTCGATATTAAAACATCTGACACAACAACTTCATGATCACATTTTTTTTCTAATTTACCTTATTTTTTATACAATTTAGATTTCAACCAGTAAGCTTTTATGCTTTAACATTCCACTGCCATGCTAACCCTAAGTCATCATGTGACTTCCCTTCGATCCCGCCCACTTTTCTACTGTAGAAAAGTTCTGTGATCCAAAAAAATGTTCTTTGTTGGAGCTGATTTCTTGTTCCAATCAAACAAGAGGACACCGAGTGTCAATCAGTTGATTGATTGTTCCGAGAAACTTGCAACCGCTGGACCTTTTC
Organism: Callionymus lyra; assembly: GCF_982586985.1. NCBI lineage: Eukaryota > Metazoa > Chordata > Actinopteri > Syngnathiformes > Callionymidae > Callionymus > Callionymus lyra. The sequence continues at coordinate 27,891,719 of NC_141820.1, forward strand.
TGGGTCAATTGAAGAAGACTGTTTCAACAGAAATATAGGAAGCAAAAGTGTAAATTGTAGATGCACCACAATTAAAGGAGATTATATAAAACAAACCAAACATAGTGATTGATTTTTTTTTAGTGACACTTTTTTGGAGACTTGTCTTTTGTCCAACAATGTTTTGAGCTCCATGGTTAAACTTTAGTGAACTCATGAACGCTGTAATAACGATATCAACAAGCCTTCCTCGATTTCTTTCTGCCCTTGAGCCGATTCAGTCCAATTTCCGCGATGTCAGCTCGTCGCGAGCTCTAACCTCCTTCTGAAATTGAACAGTTATTGATTTGATCCATTCACATCATCACCAGCAGGGAGGAAGAAAGGTGTTACAGTGAGATGGTTAGGAGAGAATAAGTGAATGTGATGACATCTCTGGTGAAGACGTGTGATCTGAAACCTCGGAGAATAACACGGAGTCCGGCAGGAATATGTGGCGGCGAGGAATCAATACGGCAACAACAACAAGCACAAACACGAAGGCAAACACAAACCCGGCTCGGCTGCTGAAAGCATTACAGAAGACACGGCGCTCTGCTAGCATGAGCTGTCTGCTCACCTCTGAGTAATCACCTCACCTGCTCCTACACAGCAACAGGAGGATCGAAACTCAATTTTGTCATAGCAACTCATATTTCTGGCCAAACACAAGCTAACGCAGGGGGGAAAAAAAACAAGCACACCGATGATTTTATGACAAAGAACAACCGCATTAGTTGCTAAATAAGACAAAGAGCCAAACGCCACTACCCTTGATCGCTTATTCTCAAACAGGAAGTGAGGTTGGAACAGTAGACGCATCATTGCGTCTGGATTTTAAAACCAAAATCTTCTCTTGGAATTTAAAAACTATACGTTCCCAGTTATATATTATATATTGATACTGTTGCAAGCTGGCGTTAAATTATTAGAAGCATGTGGTAACAAACAAAACACAAAGACATCAGTAAAAAAAACATGTATGTTTCATAAAGTATAGTAAGCCAAAGATTAACCAGAGCGTGTTATTATCATTACTACTAATAATTAGTATAATAATGCCTGTTTTTGAGATATTTGCAATTTAAAAAAATACAAAAAATATATTGTATTTTGATCTATTTTAAACAATTATATCAATCAACTAATCAATGAATTTGTTATATAAGAATTTGCAAAGAATATCAACACTGTAACTAAATGTGTACAAAATTAAAAAGGAAATAATTTAGGTAAACTATTGCCACGGAATTATACAAAAATAATTGAAACAACAAAAGAAAATTCCGCCTGTATGCCACCACAAAATACATCCTATGTTGTGTTTACAACACTGGCAATGAAAGTTTCTCATTCTGATGACAAGATGCATTAAAGTAGAAAACGAAATGTCTAAATATCACAACAGAAGCTTTGGAATATGCATTGATTAGTTTGCAGGACTAATCTTGTGGGGGCTCGATAAATACAGAGATAGAACCTCGTATGACCTTTTGACGTTCAAATCTTTTAAACTATTTTTACAATTCCACACTTGTGTTCTCCTACTTTTTGTTGTGTGATTAAAATTTCCATGCGATACTGCCTCTGCTGTTCCATTATGGTTTTTGCCTCCCGTTTTTCAAATGCTAAAAAAGGTGTAAAATCTTAAGGATAAAATGTCAAATAGAAAAAATAAGTGGTCATAATAAATCAGTCTTTCTCCACACCTTGATTCTGTTTTGAGGCAAGTGTGTTTCGAAAACGAATCCATACATCTCTGGCAGGAGAGTCCAGGAAAAATGATGTCTGCGATGACTCACAGGTTCTCGGTATTAATTAAATGAAGCGTTTGCCTCCAGACACCTATGAGATCACAGCGTGAACCTTCACACTCCCCTCTGTGCGAGAGAAATGACTGCAGCGGGTTTTCTCTTCAATCCCAAACACAAACAATCGAAAAAGCCGCGCTGCAAATTTGAGGACTTTACGCCGAGGCATGGAAATATGAATCTGATAGCTGTAATACACCATTCCACTCCCACGGCGCGGATCCCATCCAAACGTAACACAGACCACTCGCTGAACCTTGACCTCGCCAAATCCAATTTCATTTGAAGAGATTGGAGGGATGATTTGTGTCATGGTGTCGAGGTTGTTAAAGCAAGATTTGTGATGAATACAAACTGAGTGAGAACTTTGGCAGGGAGATAGTGTGGTGGCTTTATCTCTATCAAAGTGGAATCTGATTAAAGATGTAGATACTCACTCAGCAGTTTATTAGCTGGCACTTATTCATGTCGTCTAATGGGGACGACGGAGTCGATGCAATCCTGCAGATCTGGGTGAAGGACTGCCGTCAGTTTTTGAAGAGTAAGATATGAAAGCGTCCTGATGGACCACGTTTTTAGTTTCGTTTTAAGTTTTTACTCTAATAATATCAATTAAGCAAGACTCATTATTTTATATATTCTTGATTAGTATTCATTTAACAATTAAACTATTGTTATATTCAAGTGGTTCGAAAGCTAGTCAACTGGACTGTCTAGAGTTCTGGAAAGATGAGAAGATACTTCAGTTCCAAATGAGCTGGGGTTAGGAGCCAGTATATTGTGTACAGTATCGTTATATTATTATAGTTTTTGGAGATTTTAATTACAGACTTCGCATTTGCTTTTGCTTAGTTGCAACATACTGGGCTTTCCTGGCATTTCTTGCTTTTTTTTTACAAAAAATACAACACAATTTGATGCGCATAGACTTCAGAAATATGTCAAATAATTTAAAACTTGAAATTACGTTTCAACAAAATATTCAGATATGGTGGTGTTTTTTTTAGGTTCCATCTGGATTCAGGAAAAAAAACGTTACATTATTCACATGCATGGCTTCTAAACACCGCTGATGGATCTAGCTCTATTACGAACTATTAAAATGTCATAAAATTCAGCATACATTGGAATAAACTTTGAGGTACCTATCATGGCAAGATGTGTTTAAGTTAAGAAAATCTACCAATCTAATGCTAATTCTAGCCTAGTGGTCAAGACTCATCTAGAAGTTGCTTAGTTGACTGTTATTTTATGAAGGTATCTGCCGTCTAAGTGCCTTTCTAGCAACTATTTCCATGAAACACATTTTCTAAAGAGAGTGCCATCTATTGACTAAAGCCAGGAGTTTACTTTCATGAATCATTGCTGCTGGGTAAAAAGTGCACCTATCCGGGAGCAACCGAGAATATTTCTTCCTAACAACCCGAGAGACCTCGGAAATCGTCTTTACCCTAGGACGGCCGCCAGAAGTTAAGTATGTGAAGACGCCGGAGAAAGTTGTAGCTCAGGCCTATTCAAGCGCCTTCAGTTTCGGTGTTAAAGGTAGCGCCGGGTGGTGACATCTTAATTTTTCACGGGGCGAGAACTGTGGCTGTGCGACTCGATCGTCCTCCATGCATTATTCTTGCTTTAAGTAGCGCGTCTCCTCCAGGGGGGAAAGGGGGTATTGTTTTACAACGCACCCAGCTGCGGCCTAGTTGCTTGGCCCGCGGTTCTTTTTCAAGGAGTTGTCTTTGGTGACCCTTCTCTCTGGCAGTTATTAATAATAACACGTGCCAGGGAATGGTTCACCTTGTAGCGCTGTGGCCACCGCATGTATGTCTAGCCTCGCGCTGAGAAGTCTCGGGGGGGGCTTGTGGGGGGAACTGGGGAGGATGGGAGGGAGGATAGAAGGCGGAGGAAGGTGTGGATGTGAAAGGAAGACACAGACACAAAAGACATCAAACAAAGTTTCCCTATTACAAGTAATTACAATCAGGTAATCATGCACTGAAGTGATGGAGGGCCTGATTAGTGGCATCAAAGAAGGCCAAGAGGGCGGCTCAGGCGGGGGATGTTTGAGGGAGATGAAGGAATAAGAAGGTAAAGTGCCAAGGATGACGGACTGAGTGCTGCATTCTCCACCTAGAAGGCCCATTAAAAGCTGGAGCAGAACAGGGCTTTTGTGCATCCTGAGTGCTCCATTGTAATAACAAGCAGCGCAGATAGGATTCAATCTGAGGCCTGAATGAAGCGGCGCATTCCACACAAATTCTCTATCGAGTGCTCAAAGAACTCCTCAAATTGAAGGCTGCTTTCTCTGAGTGATTTTGTTCAGATTTCTCCACAAAGACCATCTTAAAGCAAACAAGTTAACTCAGATTTAATTCTTAAATTGTTAGCCCGCAAGGACACGCAGAGTAATACTGGTGGCATTCATGGTCGCAGCAGGGGCCGTAACCTTTTCCGAGAACCACATCCTTCACATCCAGATAGAAAAACACCACCTTCCTTTATGCTCCTGGAAAATATGACACAGGTGCAGTCAAGGGAGGAGAATATATTTTCTGTCACACGTCTGCTATAATCCACCCTGAAAATGTTAAACTTCTGTAATTATCCACTCAATGGAACAGAAATCTTCACTTGACCTGAAGCAAAACTTCATCGAATTCTTTATAAAAAAAACTTTTGGAAGGAATGTTTTTTTATTCAAGTCACTTTGAAAACACTTTGAAAAATAAACTATTTTGAATTCAGTGCGTCCAAAAACTTTTTTTGAACTGTTCAAACATCCAAACTATAAACTGGTCAACTGAGAGAAAGAAAACACCTTCATGCACATAGAAAACCTCATTCGAGAGCATTTTACTTGCAACTGGACAGACAACTTCGGACCAAACTACTCAAATAATCTCTTGGATGTGATAGATTCTTTGTTGCATAGACTTTACTTCCTTACCTAAAGTTATCAATCCCTTGGTAAATCACATTATTCTGGGCTACCATAGAGTTAGCAGCGACGCGGAGAACAAAATCTTTGATTTCACTTCAGTCAGGAAGAGTTTGGAGGTGGAAGGAATACGATGGAGAGAAGATGATTGTATAAGCAAGATGGAGTAGATGGAGGAAAGTGCAGCTTAACAATTTGGGATCAGTTATCCAGTGTAATGGAGAAAGATAGAGGGAGGGGAACAGACTAGTCAGACAGGATGGAATGCGTGGAAACCACTGTTAGGGTAAACAAGAACCAGGAAGTGTTAGGGGAAAAAATGAAGGAAAAATAAAATATTTTCTTTGTTATCTTTGGCTACATGTCCACTCATGACCAAAGACCTGTTAAAAGACCGGTCCGCGAGAGACCCCTTGTAGATTTGGGTAAGCAGACTGTAAATGTACACTCTGGCGTGGAAACCTCAAATGACAAGATATGGCTTGAATGGTCATGTCAAGATGATGATGTTGAATTTGCTGAATGATGACTACACATGCATCAACTACTTTTTTGTGCCTGAAAACAAGCTTTTCTCTTGAAATTGTGTATCCTCTAAAAAGTATCCTCATTTCTGAAGACCTAAGAATACAAATGGCAGTGAATAAAAGCTCTTACTGCAGAGCTGCTGCAGAGAAGCCTACATCAAAGTCTTTGTCCGGCGGCCTGACCGAGGACGTCCGAGTGCCCTTCAGTGTTACCTGGGAGAACAGTTGAACATCTGCGCTAAGTCATTAAAGAAAGAGGAGCTGGCCTGAATCTTTCAGCCTGCGGAGAATCAGCCAGGAGTGAGCCGATGACAAACTACACCCAGCTTCCTGCAAATCTCCCAGGAGCGTGCCGATCGCGAGGAGAGGGGAATGTTGTTCAGCGGCTAATCACAAGCCTTCAGCTCTTTGTGGTGCTGTTTGCCATCCGGCGCTGCGCCAATAATGGCCGTGCTTGCTGGGAGTGTGTTCTGTACCAGAGACTGATTATGTAGCTTCTTTGGCAGAGGATCTATGCTCACTGGTGACTTTATTTTACAGTTTAGTGCGTCGCCACCACTTCTACTATACATCAACTTACTTTTTTTTTTTACGAAGAACCTGAAACCAGCTTAATTTCAGGAATGGGAAGCTCTTTTTCTGGTCATGATTAAGATGATGAGGAGAAACAGGGAAGCCTGGGAAAGAATTTGGACAGAGTTCTATTCTATAAATATGCTGTTACCCAAAAAACAGTTGGTAATGACTTAACATTTAGTGTGTGTCAGCTGTTATCACTTTTTGTTAGCTCTTGGGGACTAGCTATGACTCATGTTTGGATTTATTACTAGAAGGCACTGACCGTAAATAACAAATGGTGTTTCTGTTTCTTTTTAAAATGTGGAATATGTTGAGAGTCTAGTCCAGCCTCAGTGCAAATGTTGGACAAATGTTGTCTGGTCGACCAAATTTTGCCTTGGCTGAAGTGACGTTCATACTTATTATATTGCACTTTACACAACAACTTTACATAGACAAGAGTCGGATTAAGTAAATGTCTCCAGTAAGAAACTGATTTCCACCCATCAGTTACGACAGGTGGCAACAATTTATTTTATTTTATTTTAGCTTCACTTTTTTAAGTTGTTAGCTATTTGTAACACAATGAAATTAATTGAATCTCTGATAGATTCATTATTACTTGTGTTATTTTTTACAACAACTTTAAGTGACACTCTTTTTCCAATTCTTAAACTGATTTAAATGTTAACATCATTGTCAAATTATACAAGTACGCGTGTCTAATTGGCTTTGTTTTAAGGAAACATTAGCTTTTTATCAAAATGGCTAACGATAGCCCCTGTGTCTTCAATGATATTTCCTTGAACCAAGACTTATGTGAAGATAACCATCATGATCACTAAGAACAGGTTTGTCACTTAAGTAAAAATGTTGACAAAAAATCTACTTTATACAATTCAGGCCAAAGGTTTGTACACAACTTCTGGACTTATTCAAAGTTTTTGCATGTTTTCCGACTGACTGATCTTAAGGAGTAACGATGGTCACTTATTTTTCTTTACTTCGCTGATTGGTTCTTTCGATAAAAGTAATAATGTGGTTGAACAATATGGCTGTTTCAACCTGATTTCTGCACAACAGCTAATGGTTTCTACCTCATTCACAATGCAAAAGATTCCTGAAAAGGCACACTTATCGAAGGTCACCAAAGAATGCCAAAAGTCTCTATATAAGTTTTCAGTTATTTCACACTTTTTTGTTAAGTACATAATTCCATATGAGTTCATTCATAGTTTTGATACATTGAGTGAGAATCTTTTATGTAAATAAACATGAAAACAAAGGGAAAGCATTGAAAGAGAAGATGTGTCTACACTTTTGTCCTGTACTGTATAACATGATGAGAATGTTCTTCCAGATGAGTTGATGATTCTAAGTCTACTTCTGAAGATTACTTCGTTATACCTGGCCAACGATGATAATCCCAATCTCTCTCTCTCTCTCGTTGTCATATGTGGAAAAATTGTCACGTTTTTTTTTTACGACTTTGAATCAAACCGAGGTAAGACGAGGATACGGCTCACGTTTCGATGTAATAATTATGACTCATTTTAGCGAGAGAGAGGGACTGATTTGCATAATTAACTTGTTTCAGAATTCTATTAAACGCCCGCGAGTTTTAGAAATGGCCCCTTCAAACTGGGTCCGGGTCTCGAAAACGTCTCATTCAATCCTGTGATTCAGAGCGTGGAAAACTATATTCTCGCCACATTGTGTGTAATCACAAACTGAGCTTTCTTAACCAAAGGTATGACACATTCCGCGGTACCAAAGAATATATCTAAATGAGATTTCTGAACAGAATAGATGAGTTTCAGACAGACGGAGTCTTTCTCTCTTCACTCCCTGACAGTCCCGGGAGATAAAGCTTGACTTGATGTCACAGTCATGCCTGACGACGACAAACAAACTGACAATAAAGCTCGACGCCAGATGAAGAGAAAAGATACATTTTTACCTCCGACAACATTTACATACATGGGTATAAAAGGTGGTAGTGGACGACGGAGTGGAAGGGAAGCAAAAGTTATTACACAGAACCTTGCTCGACATGTTGGTTATCTCTCGCTGATAGCCAGCTTTCCAAAAACGTTAATAAATCCAGCCATGTTGACTGCTCGCTGGGTTTGCCTGCATTTACAATCTTAGTAAAACCACTGTAGAGGAAAATTGAAGTTGGATTAGAAAAATGAATGAATACATAGATAAATAAATAAGTGTTCTCCTGGTGCTGTCTTTAAAATGGATGCCTGGAATTTACAGTTTTCCATTAACTGATGCCCAACAGCTTTTTCACGCCTGCACCCTGGCCTTGGAGGTGGTGTGTGTGTGTGTGTGTGTGTGTGTGTGTGTGTGTGTGTGTGTGTGTGTGTGTGTGTGTGTGTGTGTGTGTGTGTGTGTGTGTGTGTGTGTGTGTGAGAGAGAGAGTGTATGTGACGGTACTCAGCAGGCCGCTATGTTTCCATCTTCATTTTCACTTTTTTTTTAGTGTCAGTCTGGCTACTTTCAAACACTAGCGCACTTTCTATTAGCCGCTATCATCGCACAAACTTCTCAATAAGCCACCATTCACGTTCAGAATCAACCAGCGGGAGATAATACCTGTAATTATGTTTGCAGGTTTTTACGCAATAATGTCTTTCCTTTGAACGCGCGCAGATTCATCACATTTCATCGGTTCTGAAGTTATTTTCCACCTATTATTATTTCCCCACAGGTTTTCAAACCCCTGAAGAATTCTATTAACCCCGTTTATGTGAGGCCTCATTGCCTGCCGGAACCGACTGGGAGGGAATAAGAAAGAGGCATAATGAAGGCTCAATCACTTTAATACCATGGGGCTATAAGAACACCACATTTGATATTGTCCTCTACATTTTTGCACTTCTAACCCAGGCGCACACAGCAGGGACATTCCGCCATAAAAACTATCATCAAGGACGTTACACATTATGTAACACGACCTAAAATAAATCACACCTCAGGCTTTAATCCCTATTAATATATTTCTGTTATTGTGACACAGGAGCTATTTTTTTTAACGCAAATAGAATGACTAGCCACTAGCTAGGCTAGCAAGTATATTGTCCAGTTTAAAGTGCTCCTGACACAAAAGTTATAGTTATATATTTATAAGTTTTTATATGTCAAGATAATTTCAAAAGATTTCCCTTTTTTATATTTTTAAAATAATATTAATAATATACTGTATTTTTTGCTTCTATTGTTTCCTTTTTAATCCATAATGCAACATGTATTGTCAGCTAAGCAGATATTCACATTTTTCAATTCTGCATTTACCTAACTTATTCTATTTTTTAATTTCCTACTTTATTGCCTTTTTTGTGTATATTTATTTGACCTTTATCCTTAAATGCTTGTGTTATATATATGTTATTTGTGCATTTATACACTTTGTTTTTAAAAAGAAAAAAACATAATTACCATTATCTGTCATGAGTTGTTGTTTGTATATTTTTGTATATATTGTTTATCTTTATCTATTTACTTCTTATTTTTTGTTTTGGTACAACCAATTCTGAAGACAGCCACAGAAAATCCCACGTATATATACCAGTGTGTCCTGGCGATGAGTTTCTGGGCGGTAAGGTAAAGGTAACCATTATCTTGCTCCCGATAAACATCAGACCTTGGCACAAGCTACATATCTTGGAGTAGGGTTTCAAACTCACCGTGACGGACCAGGTCACATGAGCAGCTGACTCTGAGGGAAACATAGCACTTGTTATCTTAGGACAAAAAAAGAAAATCTTCTTTGCATCACACTATAGAAATATAAGACTTCCCTATTAGACGACAAACAAAAAGAGAGCCTAGCTTAACTTTTGAATAAGTGGTTCTGCCCAAAACAATCTTTAAGTTAATGTCAATATTGTTTAAATATCACTTATTTAGGGGAAAACTCAGCTATAGTGACTCCAACTTGTCAATTCAATTGGCTAATCTGGATCTGAAGTAGCAGTGGTTCTACTTTGAGTCCCATATCTCTAAAGGATAGTCCAGAGAAAACTTTTTAGCCGCTAGTATCTGCGATCAGGTCGACACAAGCCTCATTGGTCCCCGTTTGTGTCGACGGGTGGACTAAACTACACATCTTTTGTAGAGTTGTTATCGGGAACGAGATACACCAGCGTCTCTCCTGACAATAATCGGCTCTGCTCCCCGAACAAAAACTCTAAATGTCATCAGCAAACATGTTTACCTTACACGGCGTGTACATGTTAGCGTCGCTACCCTCGCGCCGGCTAAGAGCGAGAGAACCAATTCCCGCATCTCTTTCTTTCCATCTTCAAAGTTCAAGGTGACTGAATTGATTTGACGCTCGCTATCGCGCCGGTGGCCCAGCTGCCGATCGGCCCCGACATCGCTCCGGCGCCGGCTAATGAATGGCAAACGTAGCAAAACCACAGCGACTGATCCATGCCACAACAAATAAAAAAACATGGCAAAATCACCATCGTAGAGGTCATGTGATCGCCGGCTTCGGATTCAATGTTAGCAGAATGACTGGTACTTGAAGATAATGGTAAAACATTCATTGGTATCAGCCGTGATGTTAGCATAATCCTACAGAATCTATACATTTACTAAATTTAGGTTAAGTAGATTCAACTCAATGAGTTGTGACCCAACAAGCTACATCTGTTAGCGGTTAGCTAACACCACTTTCCCCTTTTAATCTTTACAATAAAGTCTGTTTATGGTTAATATATATTTATTTTTATCGTTATTTACTATTTAAAAGTGAGGTTTTTTTTTTTTCAAACATAGTTTCTTAATGACAGGGTGCACTTCTAATAAAAGTTGAAATCGAGGTGGCGTTTCATTGAATTCGAGGTACATCCGAGGGCTGTGTGCTTCCAGGATCAACACCTAAACTGATAACTGTAATTTTTTTTTTATTGTGTTTTCTGGACCGAAGCCTCTCGCTGTTTGACCCGGTCTGACTGTGGGAGGTCATGACTTCTGATTACCGCTCTCTGTTGGAAATGGTTTTGGAGAAGACAGTGACACAACAGAGGCAATTTAATGTTCCACGCTTTTGCTCAAGGACACCTCGACGGGGGGAGACATTATTTCAGCCACTTCAGAATCATCGGATGACAGAAACAACACTTCTTTTTTTTTTTTAAGAAATAAAAGTTGAGCCTTTTTTGAAGCAGGATTGGCTTGATAATGAAGCGAGGGGTAATAACCGGCAGCCTGTTGAAGCGCAGGGGCCGAGCCGCTGTGATAATCTCGCAGTCAGACTCTGAACTTTCCTGCTCTTCACCGGAACAGAAGCCTGTTAGTCGACAGTGACACTCTCATAATGTCGAAGCGTAATGAGGGGTGTCATGGCCTGCAGCAGGCGCACGAACACACACACTGTCTCTCAGACATCACAGTACATGTTCAGCGTGTTTGCTGTAGGAGAAGGTTGGAGAGTTGTTAAGAGGAAATCACCTGCCGGGCTGCCCCTCTTCCTAGTCATCCGATGACAACTACATGTCGCCGGAGTACCGGCGTCACACACATGTATCTACGGCTGATAGAAGTACAGAAAAAAAAATAGATATATTTAATGAAATCCATTTATCTACTAATATTTTAGTCTGCGGATTATTTTAACATCAGTTTTTATGCACAATGTCAGTAAAGATTGGCATGTATTGTCAGTGATGAGTTCACTGGGAGGGAGTGAGACGACGTGAGAGCCGTGTTTGGAGTTAAGCGAGTTAGAAAGCGAGTCTGAAAGTGATTTTATATGATTAACAAAAACTATTTGAACGTGTTGCTTGACAATATTGGAGTCTGACTCAAAACCATCATGAAGAAATATAAGTTTAGTTTCAATTCAGACATGTTTCAGCTGAAATGCATCTTAACAAAAAGTATACACTCAAACATTTCTTCAATCGTAAAATCAAAATAAACCTCAATGTCTATAAATGGGTTAACAAAACCATAAATGATTGACTTCCTTTTCATTGTATTGTTTAATTTATTAGAACATTAAAAGATAAATGTAATTTACTTTGATGAAATAGGTTTTAAATAAACCAATTTTTATTTTTTACATTATATTATAATGTCATTTTCACTATCTGTGTGTGTGTGTGTGTATACAGAAAGGTTATCTTGTCAAACCATGAAATGATTTAAAAATAATGTAAGAAATGCATGCTTATAAAACATAGACAATACGGTGCTTTGATGGTTATTGCTGCGGCCCCAGAGCAGAAAAGGTCATAGGTGTGATTCTAGCTTGAAGCAGCTGAAGGAGTGAACATGGGTCATGTATGTGTGTTTAAAATCACACAGGTGACATTATTTTAACAGATGTTTCCGTTTTTTTTGCTCTGTGTATCACCCCGGTGAGCTGGAACAACAGAAGATGAGTGAACTACATTAAAAAGTACCTTTATCTTAACTTAAGTTTTAGTTAAACGTCCCCCTATTCCCAGGATAAACTCATCCTTCATCCCAAACCTTTGCATGTTCACGGTGTTTTCAAACTGTTTACACAAAACCCAGTGACCTTTAAAACGCCCTGCGTGGAACATACAGTAAATGTTATGTGCTTTAAATGTTTTTATTTTTTTATCTTTTTGTTTATCTGCCAAATGTCAAATTCAAAATGGGTAATTGAAAGAGAAAGTACTCCTGCAGAACTCCTGCTGCTTCGAGAGTCTCGGGGATGACACGCTATCTGGATCAGCGCTTGTGTGGCGTCACGCTCGCTAAAATGTCAGCCGCGTCTCTTACCGTAGGTAGTCTCTCCGACACAGGATGAGGTTGGCTTTGGTGTAGAGCGTGGAGCCCACCTCGCCCAGCCTGCAGTCGCAGCAGGCGCACTTCAGGCAGTCCTCGTGCCAGTACTTATCGAGGGCCTTCAGCAGGTAGCGGTCCTTGATCTTCCGGTTGCAGCCGGCACAGCCTTTTGGCTTGGTGTCCGGCTGGACGGAGAGCATTTGTATACCTGCGAGGAGCAGAGAGGGAGCAGGTGAGGACAGGCGTGCTAGGCTCGGAGGTTGACTAGGAAGAGAGCCGCGGGTTCAAATCCCTGAGAGGAAACCAGTTGTCATCGTCAGGTCGGTTCATGAGGGTAGAAAAAATGACACATAATAAAAATGTAAAAAAAAGATATTATGACTTTTAATCAACACTTGAGTGAAGAACATTGAATCTAAAACTTAAAAATTAAATTGTACCTATGAAATGTAATTGGCACCAAAATATTAAAAGCTTAAAATTAGGTTTAATAAAAAATAAAAGTGTAAATGTCCTGAATCGTTTAATAAAAGACATTGAAGAATCTTAAAAAGTATTATTATTATAATCTGTCAATGATAATATAAGAAAAACAGTATATAAATACAAAAGAAATACATATATTACACAAAAATGTAAGGCTGAATGTCAAATAAATATATACAAAAAGGGCAATAAAGTAGGATATATAAAATAAGGTAAATGCAGAATTGAAAATAGTGTGAATATCTGCTGAGCTGAGAGTACATGTTGTATTTTGAGGAATAATGTGTATTTTTATTTTAAAAAGGAAACAATAGATGCGATAAAATACAGTATATTATTCATATTATTTTAAAATATAAATTAGGGAAATCTTTTAAAATTATGTTGACATATTAAAAAATATAAATATATAACTATAACTGTAAATATATTAATATAAGAAAAAGATAAATTATTTTTGACCTAAAAAAAAAGGAACAGAAGAGATGTTAGGAGTTGGATTAGAAGTAAAAGGTTATAATGTGAAAAAAGGTAGATGTTTCTTCATACTATTATTTTTTCTGCTGATTGTTGTGAAAGTATTGTGAAATATTTTCTTACATACAAGAAAAGTTGTCACCTAGTGTGAAGAGTAGGATGATGAAGATCTGTGAACATGTTTTTATTCATGTTGTTATTGTTTTCTCTCTTCTTCTTGGACTCTCTCGTGAGTGGCTTTGGCTACAAGCGTCTTCTAGATGAGCTGTAAACATGAAGAAGTTTTCTCACATGTACCCCCTGAGCTCTCGCAGGTGCACTGAACGCTCACAACTTGTTCGACCTCATCTCTAATTGTTGTTACTGCTGTTGTGTTTTTTTTTATGATCCCATGAAGACAAACGTGTTCCGTTTGTCAGCGTCGCTCATTGTCCCGACCACATCAGCTTGTTTACGAGCGCCGTGGCCACACAGACACAAAGCCACAGTTTCGTATTTCTTCCTGGACACTTTTTCCAGCCTTAAACGCTGACCTCCTCTGTGTTTAAAGGGGCGTGGCTGGAGGGTCGGGGGGGCTCCGAGGCGGCCCGTATTGTTCGGCCCGAGCGAACTATGGAGCGCTTTTGTTGGGACACAAGCGGAGGAGGGAGGAGGGGGAGCAGTGTGGCTTCACACCAGGCTGGAATTAGTATTCTCCTGCCATTCCCCAGAGAGGACACCCCCACACCCCCTTTTGTCACCCGCTCACACAGACAAACACCAGATCCAGCCACCGAAGTTGGACTCAGTCTTTTTGTTGATACATCTCATCAGCACACTTCAATGTTGATGCTCCTGTTTATTTTAGATTATTTTTGTTTTTCTTACTAAAAAACAACAGTTTTTCCATCAGAAGAACAAAGTGTTTTGTTTCTCTTCATCCTTCTAACCGTGTAATCTTTATTGACAGTTTAGCCTGACACTTTTTTATCACTTGGAAAGCCAGACTTATACTTTTATACATAAAATGTATCTTAAATTGTAAGTGTAAAATATGATGTATCAAACATAGAAAATTGAGATGTTTCAAAGAAATTATGATTTGATTATACAAAGATATCCAAACAAGACGGATTAACAGAAAATAAAAGTATATAATTAGATATTCGTAGCGGAAAAGTTCATTTATTTTCACATTATAACACACACAATATAAAACTATGAAGCTTTGATGAGAGAAATATATTTCACATGTTTATGCCTCTTACATTATGATGTTCATTATAATTAAATGTAGTTTTTGTCATGAGTTACTGAATAAAGTTTTATTCAAGTAACTTGACCAAACGTATGAAAAAAAAAAGTATGAAACTTATGGATCTTCTCTATTAAACGTTGTATTATATTGAGGTGATAATTCATGTCGTCAAGTGTTTCTTCAACTTCATGATGGGCTGTCAGGAGTCATAATAAGTGAGTTTCAGGTCTTTATGTAGACACTGTGTTGATTTTATTTTTCATTGATGAATACATTCAAGTTAACAAGGAAGAGTCATGAGACCATTTAAAGAAACATTGCTTCTTCATGACAAACACTTTCACTTTCACTCTGATTATCAGTCCAACTTTCTGAACGTCATACGTGATCATTGTCTTTAACTTGCTGCATGAAACACACTGAACCGAACTTCTGCCCCAAGTCTGACTGAGAAGCCATTGAGAAACTTATCACATCAATTCTCTCTAAACAAAACTAAGAAATAGCAACTTTTTCTCTTTACATTTTTCAGCGATATTGATTATTGCCTAATACACAACTGAGCCCCAGGTTATACATCCTCGAAACTAAGATCATGATACACAAACTATTTAAGCTTCTCACTGCATTTTACCTTTTTTAAACTCATGTTATTGACTTATAGCAGTGACTTTGTTAGGCTATTACAAATACAGATGGAGCAGGAAGTTCTATTTAAGATAAACACTTGTTTTTTTGGCACTTTCATATCCCTAAACTACTAAAACAACAACACAGTGACTCTAAAAGAATCGCGAGTCGCATTGATTCAACTTTCTAGTGAGTTAAACCAACTACAAACTGTAATAAACATAACTTTCCAGGTCGCTTGTACACAAGACTCACATCTGTTTTTCAGGAACTACTTTTCGACACTCTCAGGGGGTCATTTTTGCAGTATTTAGTGACATCACACGTATGTACTCACTGTATAACGTGAGAGACAAACGACTCTGAACTTACAGCGGGTAGAATTTTTAGAAGAATGTGAACACGAAACACACACTTATTGTTAAACTAACAACCAAAATAAAACACTCGACTAGTTAGAGGTAGATTCAACTTTTGTGTATTTAACGAGTTCTTGTGGAACAAACAAAGGGTGTGTTTTTTAGAGCGTGTGTGTGTTAGTGTGTGTGACTGATCCACAGGTGACATCTTTTAAAAAAAAAAGCCAGTGGTGATGTGTGAGGGACACAAGTGCGAGTTTGTTCCGGTGCGTCAGGGGCCGTTCATTTGTTAATTGGCTGGATTGGAGGAGCTGCTGCTCGGCTGCTGATCCGTCCGAGCCTCGTTAACACTACAAAGTCCCCGCGACTCATTACCAAACCAAAAAGGGGGAGAAAGCTTCATCCACCCCCCTTTTACCTCCCCCTCCTCCCTCCCTCTCTCCACTGTGCTCGAAGTGGAGAGAAGAAGCATGGCAGGAATTTGGCCACTTGGCTCTTCCCGATTTTTAGAAAGGAAAAAAAAAGGAACAAAAGCTTCCATTTTTTTTTTACTTCCACGAAAGCCGCGAGCTCTCGTGATCCATCCCTCGTGTGTCCGCGCGCACGTCATTGTTCGCGGCGGCCGCGTGGATGCGAGGATGATGGAGGATGAACGGCTGCTCGAGCTATTCTCAGTCCCAGCTGTTTCCTCCTCCGCCGACGACGAGATGCTGACATTTCACACTATCAGTTTAATTACTGTTGCCATGGCAGCGGAGTGCCGGGGAAAAGGCCAAATAACGGATTTAATAACGAGAGAGATTTTTTTTTTTCTTCTGCGGATCGGAGGCGATGATGGCGAAGAGAAACGCGAAGATAAAAAAAAACGTCAATTAAAAAAAAAAAAAAGAAGAAGCGTCTTACCGAAACTTTTCTCCCTTTTCTGCATTTGTTGAGCCGCTCTGGCTGCGAGCACCACCATGCGACCCGGGTCCGGAGAGCGGCGGTTCTGCTGGAGGAGAGGGGGGAACGCTTTTGTGTGCGCGGCGCGGAAGGACGATCCAGCACGGCGACCAGAGGAGGGAGTGAGCGGAGGAGAGGAGGAAGACGCAGGAAGGAGGATGTGTGTGTGAGAGCGTGTGTGTGAGAGAGTGTGTGTGTGAGGAGCTGATCGGAGCTACATGTGCGCGCAACGAGACGCAGCCAGCGAATGACAGGAGGGACCACAAAGAGTCTCATCCCACTGGCCACACAACTTCAACACTCACCTTTTTTTTTCTTCTTTTTTTCCCCTTAAAGCAGCAGAATCCTGGCGTGGAATCCGCGGCGTCTTTACTTTAAAAAAAATATAAAAAATAAAAAATAAAAATAAAGTTGCGGGGATGAGATTTTTCTTTTTTTTTTTTTGGGATATAAAATAAAAATCTCCGCCCTGGATCAGTATCGTGGTCTGTCGCAGCCACAGGTGCTCATCCTCGTCCACGCAGAGGTTTTTTTCACTCTCCACGCGCCGCGATCTCTCATTTACAACAGCACAGATAAGGTCATTCACTTATTAGACTGGAGTGCGCGCTCCACTTTAACTATAACGCGTGCGCGCGCGCTCCCCGGAACGCCCACTTTTTTTCGCTCCTCACTCTTGAGGGAGTGAGGAGGGTGCGCGCAGGACGCACGCGGAGTCCGTCGCCTGGTTGTATGTCGGAGCGCGAGATTTACAGTAAAATGAAAAGACAGCAGCAGCAACACAAGTGTGTTTAAGACCGTGAACTCAGCACTCTCAGGGTCGCCTTCCATTCTTTAGTGAGTTAAACACTTCTTAGTGTGTCAATACCATAACTTAATAATAGTGTTGGTCATTTTTACTAAATAATCTCTCCATCATTGTTCCATTCGGATTATAACCAACATACTCCTT
Source organism: Callionymus lyra (assembly GCF_982586985.1). NCBI lineage: Eukaryota > Metazoa > Chordata > Actinopteri > Syngnathiformes > Callionymidae > Callionymus > Callionymus lyra. Next base: position 27,909,425 of record NC_141820.1, read on the forward strand.
TAGAATTCACATTTTTAAACCATTTTTTTTATCATTTCATTCATACTAAGACATGTTTTTCAGTATATTATTAACTGTTGTTTTACAAACCACCATGACAAACTTACTTATGTTGTGACTATTACAAAAAATACTGTTTCTTTAAGTGACATCACAGACAACAGACTACTTCAATCAAACCCTTGCAGGAGCCAAGTTCACAAGTCAGAGATGTTATTTATTCAGTCATATTTGGTCACTTCCTTACTACACCCGTAACACGTGCTAGATACTTACTGCTAAAATGAAGGTTTCAGCTTTATTTATTATAATAATAATGATTTTTATGGACACTCAAGGTCAACGTACATATACTTGAAACCTGAGCTAGCAAGTATAAGTATAAGGGGTGTGTATTGACATTACAATACAGGGGCGACATTACGATATCTTGTGATACAGTAGACCACATGGCTCTGGACGAAGTCGTAACTACTTTCATTTGTTTTGTAACCAAAATATTTGCAAACATGTGGTTTTCAAGATGCTGGAGTCGACTGTATCCTCTCGTGCTCATTCATCTCGAACGATTTTATTGTTCTACGTAAAGAATCCTGCCACCTAGTGGCCGAAAATTTAATTGCAACCCAAAAATGAACATGGTGGAATATTTGCATCTTTAATTGTAAATACAAAAATATGATTTATTTAATTTAACAAGTACTTTATTGAACTACATACCATATAAATACTATGGTCACACATGAAACATGATTTGTCTGTTTTTCCGCTAGCTAACACAATTCTTGGAATTTGTTTTTTTACCTTGATAATATGTTGTTTTTACAAATCATGAGACTCCTTGGCAGAGGTATGAACTGTCTCAGTGCCTTTTCAAGTGCTTTGTCGGTATATTAACACAATGGCGTGTCATCAAAAAAAACGATTTGTTTAGATTAAGTCATGTCTGAAGCTGTTAAGTCTTTTTCTCATTTTTATTTCAACCCATTTTTTCTTCGGAGGATTCAGAGTAGACGATGCATTCAAGGAATATCTGAGTAAGAATGGATGCCGTTGAAAGAATTTACAATACAAAAGTTTTGGTCTCAAAACCACTGGTCAAGGCCTGAGATGAACTTTACCAAAAGTGTGACGTGCAACACATACACTTCCACAAACACAAACTTCCCTCAACATTAAAACTAAACTAGAGTTTGACGATATCACGATAACCTCTTTACGTACGATTGACTATTAGAATTTTTCACAACTAAATCTTCTGACAGAAAAGGTTAGGTGACACAATGTTGGGTCGTATAATAACATATTTTGTTTAGACTTTAATTTCCTCTCAGAGAAATATGCTTTTCCCCATTTATTTGGTACCAAAACTAGACTGTGTTGAACTTTTTTTTACCCCTCGTGAGATTGAGTTCGACATCCCTCTGCTAGAGAAATCATAGGTCATGGATAAATAGATTATCTTCATCCATTTATTATTATCAGTATTATCAGGAATGGAAAGGATTTTCTTCGCCACTATATAGTAATTTGTTGAAATCTTTCAAATGTACCTGTATTGTTGTACTGTATTGTACTTTGTTCATTGAGATATTTTTTACCAAAGCATTTTCAACCTCCTGGATTTTACAAGATTTCACAAGAACCCTGTGAATACAGTAGGACTCTAATCTAATAGTTTAACACAAGCGAATACAACTCACACGATGACAATAATCTAACACTGACTTTGTGACCAACAACTTATAACTGTATCACTAACTCTACCACAAATTAAACGTTAAAATAAGATCAAGATGAGGTGAATATTAAAATGGTTTACTTGTGATGTTATTGTTGTTAAGATTGTTTAGTACTTCAATTACGCATCTTAAATCAAATCTCTAAATTACACAAAACACACCTTTGAACATTATCCTTTATGATTTGCTAGCTTAATGTTTTCAGATTCTTATTTACTTCCCCACAAAAGTTCCAGGTAACAGTTTTTTATGCTTGTAGATGTAAAGTATCTTCCAAAAGCTTGTATTGACCCTATACCGATACTGACATTGGCTTGGATATCTGGACAAGAAATGAAATGTTTAAGTTGGATCGGGTCATTTTGTTGTGCTTTTTAATCAACAAACTTTTTTTTTTCTGGTATTTTGAAAAGTTGGGTCACAGACAGAAGGTCGGATCCTGAATCAGAACCACACTTGTTATGATTGTTGAGTCACTGCGACTCTTTTCATCAACTTTGAGAATCGAACCCATTTGCGGATCATCGTGCCATCCACTCATAATGATGAATAAATCAGTTCTATGGTGGGGAAAAAAACTGTAGTTCATTTTTAATTACTTATTATCTGCATTTTTATTTATGAATGTTTTTGTCAGTCAGATTTAATAGACCCCGGTAATTGGTTTTAACCACATCTCCTTTCCTTCATTATATTTAGAGACAGACAAGTGTGACAAAATAAGAGTGCAAATGAAGAGGAAGCGCTGCTAACAATTTAATCAATCTTTGCAGGGGGGCATTGATTCCGCTGTCTCTCATCCTCCAGCTCCCGTGCACGCATGTGGTCCTCTGTGGTCGCCCAGACCGATTAACACGTCCTCCATGATCTTTATTTAAATCATTCCCGTAATTAAAGCCCGGGATTATTCCTGTTATGGCACCCGTCCGCATCAATTAGCCGCACAGTTAGGACCCGGACAAAGGCCGCGACGAGGTTGCCCATGTTAGGCCAAAGTGTCCCCCCCATGTAACACCTCTTTCCCCCGCTATGTTCCAACACGCAAGCCTTGACAAGTTATTCTCTTAAATATTCTGGAGGGAGAGAGGGGTAGAAGAGGAGGAGGAGGAGAGGCAGAGGAGGCGGAGGGGGGAGACACAAGTCAATAGTTGGCATGCGGCTCCAGCCTAAAAATGCAGCGATAATGAGATGGGTCATAAAATGCTCGGCGCGCCATTATGAGTGATGAGATGCATTAAAGCTGACAGGGTATTACCTGCCAGTAATTAGGTTTTGTCATGGATTGAATTATTTCAAGGCGGCCTATCTTGGTAATCATGCAATTTGCTGCAGAGTGAGTGTGTGTGTGTGTGTGTGTGTGAGGCTGCCACCTCGTTCCCAGTGCCCTTCCACCCTCCTTTCACTCACTGCGTTCCGCCAATTATTCATCCGGCGTGTGAGTGGAAGACGGAAGGTAAAGGAGGAGAGAGCGTCAGTGAGCGGCTCTTCATTCCGGAGGAAAAAAAAAAAAACACAAAAGCACGCGCCGGACTCACGGAGGAAACTCTAATAAAGATGTAGAGCGACTAGAGCGGGGACCAAGTGCACGACACCAACCAACCCCCCCGGATCAAATACAGCAATTTCAGGTCAGTTTGGATTGCGAGAGGCGTCACTTTAAAAGTGCATAGATCATCCAGTTTTCCTTTAAATAAAAAAAAGTTACATACCTTGAAGTGCAACCACCGGAGCTCCAAAAAAACACACACTCGCCGTCCTCCCCGAAGCTGAACCTGAAAGACTCCTCAAGGAAAAGTTTGGCCAAAAAGACCGGTTTCGGAGTGGTTCTCCAAGTTGCCTCCTTCTTTCGGGGGAAAAGTCAAGTCGCCAAAGTTCTCCTCACCTTTCCTTTCCTTTTCCGTCTGCGTCTCTAGTTCTCCGACATGGAAAAGCGGCAGCGAGACGAGCCTCCTCTCCTATTTAAGCCCCTCCACCAGGTCCCCAGTCAGCAGCACACTCCAGCTCATCCAAGAAGCTGACAAGCACCGTTAGGGAAGGCAGCGCATGTTGCTCTAATGGACCTCATTAAGCTCTACTTACAGATGTTCTCTTAACATAATTGATCTGCAGCGAGTTGAGAGGACGGCAACCTATTCCCCAGCCCCCAATTATGGCCCGGTAATTAGATCCCCAACCTCCAGTTCTCCACATTCACCCTTCTTACATTCCGAAATATCAAAGTATCTCTTTCTCTCAAAGCACCCCCCCCTTACCCTCTTGCCTCCCCCACTTCTCCCCCCTTCCACCTCCTACCACCACCACCACCTCACCTCCATGTCTCCTCCCTTTCCTCCCCCCCTCCCCTCCCCTCCACAACACACTATTGACAGTCAGATCTGCTAACCTTTGTAGTGAAGCCAGACTTAGCAGAGCACTCACTCCAATTGACAAAGCTCACTCACCCACTCCTCCATTCCTTCTTTCTCGCCTCCCGTCGGGACTCCACCAGTGAGTGGCACAGACAGAGAGGAGGAGGAGGAGGAGGAGGAAAAAAAAAAAAGAAAAGTTTCCATAAAAGGTTGTAATGATAATATCTGTCAGGGGAGAAGGTCTTTTATCTTAAATAACACCTCTGATGGCAACGTTTGAGCCGCCAGGAAGCTCCAACCATCCAGGAGTGATGGCGCGGCGTTTATAATGCCAATCAGTGCCACTCCTATCAAGCGTCTAATTAGCCGGCGTGCTAAAATAGAAAGCACTCGGGGAGACGGCGTTGTCACATTCAAAAAACAGGGCAATTTCCAAGCCGACGTACAATAAACTATTTGTGATTAGGTGTAATGAAGCACTTCAAACGGAATATTTTGAGATGTTACTAAGCTGCGTTTGAAACGTTGGAAAAAAAGAGTCTTAACTTCCTCAAAAAAAGCCATCAATTGATCATGTAGCGAAACATGAGAGCGCGACAGACTGGTTCTGTGACCCCGGAGTGGCGGCATATACTACCGTCCCACTTTACAAACACCTGCTAGCTAGATGTCGTCCTAGCTTGCTTTCCCACTTACAAAACTTTGGAGCGTTTGACGATACAGATGTTCACAGAGCCGGTGACAATAGCAAACATATACAGATCTTTTTGTTTTCGTTTTATTTATCCTTTAAAAAGCATTTAAATGTACAACAAAGTACTTTACCTGCTTATTTGGATGGGAAATTCTCTGAGAAATTTGGAAATTTTAGAGCATTAATACAAATGACAATTACGATAAAACCGCAAAGAAATATTTAGCAATGTATCTTAAAGTAAGTAAATAAGGAATAGTTATTTCTTAGATCAGGGTCACAAAGCGCTTGAACAATGAAAAGCAATACACAGTTTAAAAATTACATAAAAATAAAAATATATATTATTTAAAAAGGCCAGGACAAAATACAGATAAAAACACAGAAGTCCCACAAATAAGAATGTCTTAAGATGTTTCTTGAAGGAGTCAGTAGATCATCAAACACAGAGGGAGAGGAAGATCATTCCAAAGCTTAGGAGCAACAGCCTGGAAGTATTTCTCTCCTCTGGTCCTGAAGCGAGTTCAGTAGATTCTGATCCACATACCTCAGAGCCCGAGCTGGGGTGTAAGGCTGGATCAGATCAGTGATGTAAGGAGGAGCCTGACCATGAATAGCTTTACAAGTAAGAACCAGAATTCCAGAAAGGGTTAGGGTTTCCAGGACCGGGGAAATGTGAGTTCTCCTACTAGAGCAGCTCAGAATTTTTGCTATAAAGTTTTGTATTAACTGCTTATTAAGAAGTTGAAATTATATTATTATAAAATGATTCAAGTGATGATCATTTGAACTGCAATGACCCCAAGAACATCTGACTACTACTACATTGAAGGTCAGTGGTTCCCGGGGCCTCCTGATGTCACTTAAAATGACTCTTTGTCATGTTATGGTTGGTGCTCTTGAAAAAACATATGAGCTAACTTACACTGCTAACAGCTCATTCACAGGTAGAGCAAAGGACATCATCCTAATGAGCTAAAACAAAAACTATAATAATTGTTCCTAGTTAACTTGTATTAGTTCCCGTAATAGTATTTGGCCAAGCAGAACATCTGGTTACAGTGAGGTTATAGGCTCAGTTTGTCAAACAAGCAGATTTACAATGTTATTAAATGAAATTACACGTGTGCAGGTTGCTGTTTTCAGTGTGGACACCACCACAACACGATGAGAGTGAGCACAAAGCAGACTTTGCTATCGTTGGAATCTTCCTTGGGGCAGCCAAGCAGAATCTCAGCAGGGAATGATTTTTCTGCATTATTGGCAGGTGGGAAGCATCAAAATATGAGCCAAAGCATGTTTAAAAATAAATAGCAGGCCAAAAACTCTATTCAGTCAAAACTAATTACGAGAGAAGATCGTGGCAGTTGAGATTGATAGACTTCTCACCATCGAGACAGATGCGAGGCTTGAGCTAATGAAACAAACTCTGGATCTTATTTCTAATAAAATCAAGTGAGGAAGAGAAGGATGATCTTTGTGGTGGAGCTGTTTAGTGTAGCGATGGTCTGAAGCTTCACGAAACAGTGTCATGTTGTTTAGAGGTCAGTAGGTGGCGCCATCATTTTAAAAATGATGTTACATTCGAACAGTGGTTAAAAACAAAGTAAAATAGTGCAGAGACCACCATCTAGTGGACTCTGAAAATAATGACACTGCTTCATGAAGCTTCATCCCTAGTTTAGTGCCACTAATAATACCCACTTTGGTTGGAGGGTCTTTTTGACCCACTTCCAAATAATAAAGTCTCTCTTTCTTCAAGATTTCTAAGACGTGTCTGTTCTTTAGTGATGGTCTGATGAAGCTTCATTGGTCGTTCCTTTGTTTTTAACAACTGTTCTAATCTAACATCATTTTTAAACTGATGGCGCCACCTACTGACCTCTAAACAACATGACACTGTTTCACGAAGCTTCATCAGACCATCACTTGGTGGTGCAAGTAGCCGGTCTTTATGTGTTGTGCGCCAACTTTCCTATTTTTTGACGAAAAGCTCATGTCCTGGGGGTCTTTCCAGGGTGTCCAAAAGTTATTTTTTCCGGTTGGCTAGTTAAGCACCCAGAGCGATCTTCTTCAAACCCATGAAGTTCTGTCGGATGTCCAGTTACGTACTTTTTTGATGTATGTATGGCCTCGAAGAAGGAGACACTGTAAGTCCTTCTAGAACACGGGAGTCAAACTAGCTCCTCAAAGGTCGGGGATGGTGCAGGTTATTGTTCCAACCAATCAGACACACACAGGTTTTCAAATCAAGTGTCAGCTGCCACTCAAAGCACCAGACTGACAATCAACTGATTACAGTCACCTGATTGGTTCTACTGCGCTCGACTGGTCAGATGAAAAACTTTACACCATCCCGGACACTTTGAGGACTGAGTTTGACACCTCTGTCCGAATGTCCTGCTGACAGCTTGACTTGAGGTCTCTGCAAAGTGTCTTCCTGCGTCTGCATCTTGATTCGTAGTCGACAATAATGCTGATTGTACGTCGCAAGTTGAAGTTGTTGTCGTCACACAATCTCTATCATCTCACTAAAGGAGTTGGAGTTTTTTCCCTGATTCATGTCCATCTCAACATCTGCCTCTCTGGAAAGATCTGTCTCACCAGTGGAATGTCCTGATGCCAGTCAAATTAATTACTATCAAAACCCTCTGAGATTTGTTTTTTAAATTCCAGCAATCAACCCTCCAAGGCCCTGTTAATATGAAGGCAGAGTCAGTACCGTCCACACAAGTGTCTGGAAAAGCCTTTGTATTCATACAATTTTCAAAATGAACACATTTGAAATCACAATTTTTGCATTTGATCTATTGGATCCTAACCACAACTGTAGTAAGTAAGTTGAAACACAAATTACATATCAGTTTAATATCAAAAAACATTATACATACAATGTTTCTTTTAACACAAATCACAACATGTTAATATTAGCTACAACATAAATTAAAAACATCTTACCTTTAGTAAACACAACAACGTGCATGTAACTGAAACGACAAACGTGTGAATTCTTATTTCATTAATAACTTATAACATTCAAAAAGAACGAAATGCCTAAAAGCACTTTTCTCTCAGGACAATTAGATATCAATGTAATAATTATCAAGAAAACCATAAATAATGTCCAGATACCAACAAGAAATAGAAGGCCCCTTTTATATTTTGTGTAAAAAGTTGCCCATAACACATTAACTATGTTGCCAAAATAACACAAATTAAACTACCCGGAGTACTTCCCGTCCTTGTAGCATTTTATCCTTTAAGCTTCTGCTACAAACTTGTTTAAGCAGTGTCATTATTTTCCACTAGATGGCGGTCTTAAACATCTGTTCTAATAAAACATCACATCATTTTTAAACTGTTTGCGCCACCTACTGACCTCTAAACAACATGACACTGTTTCGTGAAGCTTCATCAGACCATCACTACATTACAGACAAGCAGGAGTTTTTGGGATGTTTTTAGTCGCATCTTTCCGGATGACGATCACTGATCATGATGCATTAAATAGACATAAATGTTTGCGTTTAACTCCAAAATGGAACTAATTATTCTGAAAATAATCCAAGACTAAAGTGTTTTTTTCGAGTGATCTACCCATTTCAGTGAATGTAGAAGATACTCAATGAATTTCTTTATAAATCCAAAGTTCAAAACCCGATAACTAACTGAATAGATAAAGTAACTTTGCTTCAAGCTGTGAAATTGTGTTAATTGGAACGGTATAAATATAAGAATAAGAAATGTGTTTTCACTGGACGGTCGTGCACATCAAGCGTTAAGTATTTATATTAAGAAAGAAATTAATGAAATGTCAAGAAGCCAGTGCTGACAAGACCATTTAAAAAAAGAAAACCTGTGGAAATGTGCATTAAAGCGACAAGCTTTAATTAAGAAATCAGAGGATTTATAGAATAAAACGACAGGAATATTAAAAAAAAACAGTTGAAGTCACGGCCTTAATGCTGCATAAAAATTGTAGATTGTGAGTTTAACGCTCGACTCTTCAACGATCCTCAACAGACCATCCAGGAGAACTAGATCAGGACCCTTCAGCCCTCACCGCTCACACACTCACGCCCTCTAGTCCTCCTCAGGGGGATCACCCGGGGGACCGGCTCCGCTAACGACCGGCAGAGCCTCCCCTTAAAGACACACTCAATAATTGCTGCCAGTAGATGACCTTCAAGTGGGGTCAAGGGATATTTTAATGACAACTTTTCTTCATCCCTGCAGGCCATTTTTTTTTCTTCCCTGTCTCGCGGCAGCCATTGATGTGGAAGACCAATCCATGCTGAGGAAGGGAAAAAAAAAAAAAAAAGTCCAGAGAATCAACTTCTGTAATGTGTCACGAGGGAACCCCTCCAAATCTTAAGAGGAGCCGGGGCCAAAAGAGTGTTGACCCTTCTCATGACGCACCAGAGAGTTGATGGAGATTGCTTAATTCAAGCCTGCATTCATTTAGTTTTCGGGATTCAACAGCAGATTTTGTGGCGGGTGTCGGTAATCGCCGTCTTCCTCTCCTCCCGACTCCTGAACACGACTCTGGCCGGTGGCGAGTGGTGGAAATTGAAACGGCGTTCGAATAAGAGACGCCGTGTTTCCATTTGGAAACGTTTAGCATGCGCGTACTTCTTTATCACATCAATGAAACTCATCAGCACGAATATAACACAATGTGTATGGAAGGGAACGTGAGAAGAGTGGACAAGCTGGAGGAACGGCTTCGGTTTCTTAACGGCTTCCGTGTCCCTGGAGTCTCCGCATCAAGGATCACTAACCAATACATTGATTATTAACAAAGCTGGCGAAATGAATCCGACATTTTAAAGCGATTAACTCGTCTGCACAGAATCACTCAAGCTCAATTTCCACTTTATACGTTGTATAAAAAGACCGCAGAATAAATTCAGCTGTGTTGTAATTAAACTCCTACTGTCACAGACCGTTTTACAAATGTGAATTCATTTTTTGGCCATTTTTACCAACCTTAAACCTGGACTATGTAAAGAAGGTTAGAGATTGGTGTAATCATGGTCAACATAACTGTTGGGTGGCATCAGAATTCTCTGAGAGTTTTCTTTTGTGTAACTTGTACTTATTAGCATGAGTCTTTTGTGAGTCTTTTGTGCCCTCAAAAATATATATATATTCCTGGCGTGGTCATGTTTCCTGTATATTGCATTTTAGGTCTAAAAACTGCAACATTTTTCCATTATTTTCAACAATATTTTCTAAATAAACAACAAAAGATTTACAAAATTAACTTAAAAGTTTTACTGTGTTGTGGCACTTTCTTCTTTTTGGCAGAATTCACACCCGAGGTGTGTCCAAAATCGCTCACTTCTGCACTCACACTTAATATTTGGAGTGCACAAGTGCGTCTAAATCAAGCAGCGAGCGAACACCGCCATCTTAGTGACGTAGATGACACCAAGCGGAAGCTACGCTGGAGCAGATAGAGGCGCGTGACTCGAAGAAAACTCTCATTTTACCACAAACAACACAACAACAATGATAACACAATGAAACACAACTTAACTATTGGTGGGAACAGCAAGTGTGGCAACGGTGCAGCCCTTCAGTAACACAGCGAGACGTTCACTTTTGACCGAAAATAGTGGTTGGATAGAAAATGGGATAAAATATTTAGAGAAGTTCAACCCTAACCATATCATGGTACCAGTCTACGACTTTGAAGATTCAGTCCATTCATTTTCTTCCTGCTTTTCCCACGCCAGGTTGAGGGGGCAACAGCTGCGACAAAGAGACCCATTTCCCTCAGTTTTTAGATCTCATGCTCCTTCCTGTGAAAAAAAACCTTAATATTATTGATTATATCCTACACAAACTGGGTCTTCAACCTGTGGTCAGACTCACATCAAACCCTATGGAGCAATAAACCCTGAAATCAACACAAAGTATTACACTTAATAAAGTATCTTGAAGATGAAGTAGTTTTTGTGCAGTAGTTTGAATCTGTCCACCAGTGAAACCTTTATCTTCTTTCTCATCCATGTTTCATGTTTTCTTCTACTCTGGAAACATTTAGACTCGGAATTGTAAACAGATATTTAAATATCCATCCCGGTGTCTATGTGATGAGTAATGTCTCCCATTATCGGCTTTCCTGCCCCATTTAATGGCACATTCATCCATAAAAAAAACGTGCCGCCGAAGATTATGAACGCAAACATACATGTTGCACGCGTGTTTTTGAAGGCGGGAGACGCGCATACATCTGAGGGCGAGCTGACTCTCGTCGACGTTATCTCCCACCAACATGCAAACTCATTCACCACCTGAAGATAGGCTTTTGAATAATATTTCTGGGAGTCTTTAATGATGATAACCTTGAACAGCACAGTGCTGGTAACTGCTACATAATATCTATCGATTCCATCCGGCGCGATTTCCTTGAGTAGCTCGGGCTGAAATTACTTGTGTGTGTGTGTGTGTGTGTGTGTGTGTGTGTGTGTGTTCAGAAGGAACATTTCAAACAGACTGCTGTATACCTCAGCAGCAATCAATCAGCTTTAATCCAAAACCAATTTACTCCGCCTGAAGAGGAAAATATCTTTTAATCTCTCGCCGACAATCCCTGATTGCGATGCCGAGCATCAGTTGACAGCCAAACTGCGCCGCGCGGAATGGGACATTTATATTGGATTTGCCGTCGCCATCTTTACGTAGACCGGAGTGAATAGTCAATTGAGCGGTAATGGAGAGAGCGCGCCGGTCTGCACGATGGCACTGAAGAACAAAAGATCAACAAGAGACTCTTTTTAAAAACAAATTATGGTTTAGAAATAAAAGAAATAAACAAATGGCTTTTATTTGACTGACTTTAAGCTGTGACTTGGGTATGAGGTTTGTTGTTCTGGACCTCATCCCACAAAGCGGCGAGGATTAGCTCTGTCAGAGCGGGACGCGAACCCATTATGATGTGTCAGCCAAGTTTGATGGGAGATCTGAGAGAACCTGGATCTATCAGGAAATCTCAAATGAGGTTTTTGCACGGAAACCCGGACGACAAATAGACTAGAAAAAAAAAGCTAAAGTCAAGTAACGTTTGATGTTCTTTCTTCTTCCTGCAGACGTCCACGGCCGTCTTTCAGGTTCCTTGAACATTTGAAACTCAGAGGTCCTGCAGTCTTAATTCTGCTTCTAATAGTAGCAACAACAGCACGTCAACATTTGCTTCCCAACATTTTTTGGGCGCAGCATCTGTGACCCTCAGTCTACTTGAGGTCCATCAGTAGGCAAGGAGCTGCAGCTTTGGAGGAGCATGGAGTCTAACAAAGAAGCTCCCCTGGACGTACGTGAGCTCAGAACATGATTGGAGAGCAGAGGACAGTTTGGGTTTGACAAGCTGATTATCAGGACCTTAAAATGATGGTAGCTTTATAATATTGGCATCATACAGATTCAATCTCACTCTCGTTGACTCGCGTTTTCCTCGTCCGCACAAATAATTCTTGTTTTGTTTTTACAATATTTGGGATTTCCAGACAATTCCAGTATCCCTTTTCTTTCAGCAACAAGAAAGTTCTCATAACAGTATTTTTCAATTGTATTTATTTATGTTTGCATTTTGTTTCAAGCAATTGTTTTTCCGAAAAATACATGTTTTATCACTTTTGGAAAATATAAAATAAAGACTGATTTTTTTTACTCTCAATTTTTTTACTCAAAATGTTTTTTGCATTAATATTTTAAATTTCTCAAATGTTTTTGGTGTTTTTTTCCATATCCATAATGTTGCAATTAGCACATTTTCACAATCCTTTTTTATATTTGTCAGATTTGTTTGGTATGATTTATTGTCATTCTTTTTGCTTCTATCTGTTTTCAATTTTTATTACCTTACATTTCCTATAATTTTTTTTTATTATTAAATCACATCCCTTTTGTTTTGTATTTACAGTTTATTAGTATTGCTTATTGCAACCTTCAATCTGGCTTCAATGAGAGCTGTGAATGTAGATAGTGAGGATGAAAAAGCCTTAATAAGATAACCTTTTTACTGTATATATATTACTTTTTTTTTTTATTCACAAGGATATTGAAGCAACACGAGTCAGTGCTTCATCAAAGATTTAAGATCAGTCCCAGAAGAAGAAGAACAAAGACCAAACGAAGATGTTATACCATGTTTTAATGGGAGAAAAATGTGCATAAAGTGGTTTGAATTAAGTCAAACTAATATATCAACAGATGTAGCATGAAGATACTGTAACTGGGTTGCTAAACACTTCCTACGCTTCAGACTCAATACTTCTCCAACTTTCAATCCTGGTTGCAAACTTTGAGTTCTGATTAAAAGGAAACGAAAATCATTTTCACAAGTGGCTGAAGTGGACAAGTCTGTGGAGAGTGTCTCATTTGTCTGAAGGGGTTAAGCTTAAAATATATCTGTTCATTTTATATATTAAAAAAAGGTTAAAAAAAACACCATTAATGTCATGATCACAATCCACCTACTCTCCTGTCCTTTATTCAGTTTTTACAATAAGGCTTATGAAGCAGTGGGTTTGCTGTTGTTTCACTTCCCATCGATCCCGAACGATCAACTTTCCATCATGCGGCGCCGTCCAGGGCCAAAGACGACAGCTAATTAAGATGGCTAATCACTTCATTTCACCACGTCACCCCTTCTGTCACTCTTGGCGTCCACACCTGTTTGTGGGCATCTGTGACATGATAAAAAAGCAATTGGTGTTTTTTTTTTCTCTTTAATTTATGTTCGGAACAGAGATAATGACTGTATGAAGGAACTGCATGGAAGAGTGAATGTAAGCTAAGGTTGGCTGTGGAGACTAATAAGAGTGTTTATTTTCTTTTAAATTGTTATTTTCAAATCCATGTGTCACCTGGGTGTGGTTGCAGTTGAGCAGCGAAAATGGTTGTCATAACCTCTTCAACAGGTCCGGGGTCTGCCCCATGACGCCCACCCAACACCTTAATAGAGAAGATACATCCCAAAATATGTTAACCTCTTAATTTAAGTCGGCCCAGCATGTCATCGTTTTTTACTCAATATGAAAGTCCAGACAGAAATCTTTTCTTAGCACTTCTGCGATCTTGTTCTTTCAGAGGTTTTTAAAGCGTTGATGAATTATAGCCTTTTCTTTCGACTCCTAAGAGCTTCAACGTTTTCTTCTCCTGTTAATATGAATGTACGTCGGAGCACGGACATGATCAACAAAATCTGACCTAAAATGAATTAGGCGTCAAAATTGAGTTAATAAAATCTAATAGTTTTTTTTGGTTGAATTGAATTGTTTTTAATGTATTTTCTGACATCTAATAATAACACAGAGCCACATTTTCATATGGAAACTCATAGTTTATTGTGAAATAATTCTTATTTTTGCTCAATAACAGAAACAGAAAGAGCTTTATGTGACAACACCTACAATACAATCAGTGAGAATACACTTTTTTAAGGATTACATTTCATGTACTGTAAGCAAAAAGAAGAAAATATTTCTTAAAAGGTTGAAAAAAAAACCTCACAGCCCAAAAACTGAAAATAAATTAGTGTAAATTCCCTATACAGTTTAAAAACAATCCCTGATGATTGAGTCTTAACCTATAAATATATTTTTAAAAATCTGAAAAGTTCTCTTCTAATGGTTTTTATATTCTGGGATTATTTTAATTATTCATCTGACTGAGATGTAAAACCTGCCAATGAGAGACTGAAGCTTCATTTGGCAGCTCCTCGCGTACAAACCTGCGACTTTGATGGATCCTCTGGTGTCGTCAACTGTAAATTAGGCGGGGAGCTAATTCTCCTTTGGGATTCCAGGCCCCTCAGGATGGAGAGGGCTGCAACTCAGATGTGGGTGACACAGTTTGATGTTCAAGAAACCTCCAAATCTTTACATCTCACTTTATCTTTTTGATTTACCTCATTTTCCAGGGAGCACACTCAACTCTTCAAGTTTTAATTGACTTCACAATCTATGGAAAAGTCCCCAGTGATCGCCGCTGCAGCTCCTCGACTTCCAAAAACAGATCCGTTTCGGTTTCGGGTGAAAGTCCTCGGATAACAAAAATACCTGATAATTGACACAACAATAGAAATCAGTCTATTCATGAGGGAGTTGATATTCATGTCACATTTGTGCCTGCAGGAGGTTCTTGTTAGGACCCAGCCTGGTGCAGCGCCGGCACTTTTATACTTTGTTAATTGAATAATATCGATAACCGACCCCCTCCGAGGATCAGAACCTCTCCTCCGTCACAACCCCGGCTCCTCTGCCGTCATTTATTTTGCTCTTTCCTCAAAAGTGATTTGTGTGCTGGGACGAACACAGCCCGGGCTTAGCCACTAGCTTATGAAAGGAAACTGTTAGCGAATGATTTCCCTGCTGGATTGAACCTGGATAAGCAGTTTGAAACTGCAGCTGCCGTTACAGTGTTGACTGCATTACTCAGTCCTTCCTGCTATATCGCCGGCCGTTCATTGTCCCATTCTTTATTGGCTTCATTTTCTTGAAAGTGTTTCAGCAAAATCAGGGCAACTTTTACATAGGAATGCATGGATGACGTTCCTATTTTGTTTTATGTCAATCATCTGACCACATTTTAGAAACAACTACAGTAGTGTGAAAGTGTTAAACATATTTTTTTTCAGACTTAATCGACACCTACTTGTGAATTTCGCCTTATTTTAAACTGAACTAGACTTTCAATTAAGTTTTTTTTATTTTTTTTATGACAAATAAAACATTTCGCTCAACAATAGAAAAAAACACTTAAAAATAGTTATGCAGTGTAATTATTTTCACTAGATGACGATCTCTGCACTATTTTACTTTGTTTTGAACAACTGTTCTAATGAAACATCACATCAGTTTTAAACCGATGGCGCCACCTACTGACCTCTTAACAACATGACACTGCTTCATGAAGTTTCATCAGACCATCACTACTTAAAATAAAACCATAGTAAAACATTTAAAATATGACAAATACCAGTATAAATCTGTGTCTGGTGTCTGTGTGGATCTTGCAATCTGGAAAGTTACATCTTTTTGAACAGAGGCAAGAGCACGGTCATCAGCAGTCCATAATACACAAATATATGTTTCTGAAACGTTTCTATGAACATGTTAATGCATTTCAACACTTTCTATCATGTCTTACAGGTTTGTAAATTGATGACTATCTAATTACAAAAGTGCAAGTACTCTTTATCTAATTGTGTTGGAACTTTCGTTTTTGAGGCCTTGGTTTGTGTGATGTCACTTAAAGAAACAGTATCTTTGTAAATAAAAACAATAAAAAATTAAGTGTAACAGGGGTGGTATGAAGTTAGAGAAATTATACTTTTATTTTGAAAAAAACTTATAGCAAACTATCAATAGTATATCTAAAGTTCAACTTATATGTTGATTTAAGTCTGTCTTAAATTTATGTTGGACTCTATTGTCATAATCAGTATGTCAAAAATCTCTTTTCATTGAAATATTTACATTTACACTACAAAATGTGCTTAAGCCCCGCCCACTGACAACACTTTTTTTTTTTCTGGAGATAAAATCTTGTTTACCATAACCACATCCACTCTGCTGTGATTGGTTAACCATCAAGGCTTGTCACCGCACGTCATCAATCCTGGGAGTCTCCACCACCGAGGAACTCGTATAAATAAAATACTCTGGCGTGAATCCAGCTGGCTGGAGGACGAGCGAAGCCATTATTATGTCATGATAGACTCTGCTCTCGTAACCTCTCGTTCGCTGAGATTTCAGATGAGGGAGAACTTTAAAAGAGGAAGACTTGGAGAGGAAGACTTCAACATTTGAAACAAATGAGTGAGTTAGGAGAGTTGAGTTTAAAAAAATATTTTGTTTTGTTTTAGAAGTGATATTTTCAAGTTTGAGTTATGTAGTGAACAGAAAGACTGATGAACCTAAACCTTGTAAAAACCTTTTTTACTAGTGGGAGCAGGTTATAATAAAACATTTTAGGCTATCATATACTGTACATATGTGGCATATGGGGCCGTGGATATTTTTATCTGTCCCCCGTCTGTTACTGAACCATGCTTTTGAAGCCTGCAATGTTAATGCAGTCTTCGTTTTCAGACTTCAGTCCTGAGGCGGAGTCGAAAAATGAATCCCTTTAGTTGAGAATCCACCATCCAACATATGCTCACTTGTTCGTCAAGTCACCCAGGCTCCTTAATACCCAATGTATGGTTATATCAAAAGAGTAAGAAGAAAACTCTCCCCCATATACGTGTGTTAATAGCTTTTAAGCCATTTGTGAATACGTTTGAATGCTGTAAAAGTCAGTTTACTCCTGGTTGGGTACGTGACTGCAGGGCTTTCTGCTGCCAGCCTCAAGTGGCTGCTTTTTTCACTTCTGCCTTTACTTCACTTTTATAAACCAGATGTTGCCTCTTGATTTGTGGACTCAAAACGTGCGTCTGACGGAGTCAAATTTTTAGCAGACTGAAGTCATTTTTTTTAAACTCTAAAAGTCTGCAGGAGGGAAAGTACATGATGGCCCTGATAAAACTGTTGGAGGTGGGATCCAACAAAGTAGTGGAAGTTGAGTCATTCCAAGTCGTGCAGCACACAAGCGAAGCCTGAGATTTGGAGAAGGAGTCACTTCACATCAGACAGGATCCACCTGGGAGCTAATAGAGGAAAAAGCAGGAAGAAGTATCTCTTCTCCTCTTCACGCATCCAGGGGATTGATATGCTGAGGGGAAAAAAAAAAAAAATTGACGGGATATATTTTCGAGATTCAGGCGCATCAACACATTGGCTGTCATCTTCAGTAGCCATTTTGATACGTCCCCCTCCCCTTTAGGCCCCTTTAAGCTTGGCTGTGGGCTGTTTTTAAATATGGTGATCAGTCTAAGGGGGGGGGGGGTTGGAAATCTGGCAGGTTTGGATATCCAAAATAGTTGACTGACAGATAAGCTTATATTTTTAATTACCAGCCAAATGTCACTTGAGTGAGAATTTATTTTGAGGCGTAAACGGAGCGTTTATCTGCCGCTGTTGTGATCGCCGCGCAGCCTAATGCTAAATTGTGACTGTCTGAGGGAGAGCGACGTAATAAAGGCACTGTTATGTGTGATAATGCTTCGGGATCTGGCAAACATCTGTGACGAGCGCCGTGTCAGGTCTTGTTATTACATATAGAGGGCTCACAGAAACACCTTTGGAAAGATAAGACACGTGTCACTTACTGAACTGACGCTTCTTTGCTGTTCGTCACCATCTTTTGACAAGAATGGATTTATTGGGATTATTAAAAATCAAATAGCATTAATGTTTAATGAATAAAAAACAGTAGAAAAAAGAGGGAATATTTACTTAATTAACTCTTGTGTTGTCTCTGGGTCAAGGTGACCCGCATGCCTGAAAACAAATCTGTTTGTGGTATCCCTTGCGTTGTCTCTGGCTCATATGGGTGAACATAAATACATATGCAGTGGTGGAGGTCGTTCACATTGACCCAGAGACAACACAAGGTATACCGCAAACACATTGGTTTTTGGGCCCCCTTGTATCACCTTGACCCTGAGACAACACAATGGCTCTTTCTATTTGACTGTTATCGTATCGATCTTTTTTTAAAATCTTTGCGAACAAGCCTTTTTTCATTTTTGACTTCTTAATAATGGAAACAATGCAGTCCAATTGACACATAATGCATTTATTAATATTTTTTAAATGACCTAAATTTGACCTTAGACATATAATATTTAATAAGTGTTACTGCGTGATTCATTTCACCTTTAAATGAATGCAGCTAGCCCTATTGGTCACTAGCAGCTAGCTAGCTAGCATGGGATTCAGTTTAAAATCACTTTTACTTTTTATTACTTTAAAAATTAACAGTTTATATAGTGTTAACAGGTGGAAGAGTTAAAGGGATAGTTCACCCAACTTCACTAATTTTCTACTCACCCTCATGTTGACTAAGGTTTTGGATTATTTTCAGTATTAATTTGTCTCTTTTTGGAGTTAAAGGCAGATATATAAGTCTCTTGTCGAGGTGTCATTAGAAAATAAACATTACAGTAAAGCACCACAGAGATATTTTGATGATTTTAAGTGATTATTTTTGGATGTACAAAAGTGAGCCGTGTTCACAACCGTTGAATGAACTTGATGAACATCACTCTACAAAGTAACAGATTACTCTGAAAGTAATCCCAACCCCTAGTTGACAAGAGGGTCAGTAGAAAATGAGTGAAATTTAATTTTGGGTGAAATATCACTTTAAATGAACTCCTATCTAATAACCAAATAAATCATAACGGTGCAGGTACTTGCCTTCTTAAGGCCTTGGCTCCTGTAAAACAGCAGGATATAAATGAAAGATGTTTTTTTAAAGGAAGATATTCTACTTTTACTTAAAATTATTATATTAAGGGCATAATTTGAGTAATTAAATAATGAATATGTGGTTTAAAAAGGATAATTTAAAATGTATATATTAGCATTTGGGATTTTTTTGTGTTCAGTCAAAAATATTTTAATGTGTAGATTTATCTTCACAGTGGCAAAAACAAAATATTTTATTCATACAATTGCACTCATGAACTCAGAGGCTGAACAGCTTAGTCAACTGTTTGCTAGAAATCCAACAATGACTGAGTGAAAACGCTTTGCAGATAAATGTGGACAAAACTGAAACTCTGGTTATTGCTCCTCATGATAAGGTTCCAGGGTTGAGTCAGTATTGGGGTGACTTAGGTCAGTCTGTCAAACTGAGCCTGAGAAACCTGGGTGTTGTATTTGATGAAGACATGTCTCTAGTTCAACAATGTAGAAAACTGACAAACTGTTTCCTTCAACTGAGCAAAATCTCTAAATTTAGGAAAATGTTGTCAGAGCATGATCTGGAGCTTGTAATCCATGCGTTTGTGTCTTCTCGCCTGGACTACTATCTACACAAGAAGGAGCTGTCTCGCCTGCAGTTGATGCAAAACTCTGCAGCGAGATTTCTGACCGGCTCTAGTAGAAGAACTCACATTTCTCAGATCCTTAAAACTCTTCACACTGGATTAATTTTAAAATTCTGGTTCTTACTTTCAGATCCATTCATGGTCAGGCTCCTCCTTACATCAGTGATCTGATCCAGCCTTACACCCCAGCTCAGGCTCTGAGGTCTGTGGATCAGAATCTACTGATGGTTCCACACACATGCTTCAGGACCAGAGGAGAGAAATCCTTCCAGGCTGTTTCTCCTCAGCTTTGGAAAGATTTCCTCTCTCTTTGCACTTGATGATCTACTGACTCCTTCAAGAAATATCTCAAGACATTTTATTTGTGCAGGCTTTTCCTTGATTTTCTGGAACTCCTTTGTTTGTCTCGGTGTTATCTTGACCTTTTTAGTATATTAAAACGGTCAAAACTCTAACAATATATTTGATTAAGTATTGTTTTGATTGTTTAAGCGCTTTGTGACCCTGAAAATATTTATCTAGGGGTATCACAAATTAATATAAATCTTTTAATGAATCTATGGCATTTTACCCCCTGATTAGCTCTTCGCTACTCTATACAGCACTTCACCTCAAGATTCTGGGTTTGAGACCCGTCTAGTACTTCTTATTTTGAATGTAACAATAATAGCCCCATACAAGTGAATCTGAAGTTGTTTTCTCTGCATTGATTGCAACATAAACCAAATCATACTTCACTAAGTCACTCTATGGTGTCACTGTCGCCACTCAGCCTTTAGACCCCAAAATGTCCTTTCAAAACAAGTTTTGAATGTAAATATTTAATTATGGTATTCAAGATCTCAATTTATATTCAAGTATCATTAATAAACATTATTATCTGACCAATCAGAGAGCCCCCTGGTGTCAGAACCCCTTGAACGCACCATCATCTTTAATTGCGACACTGAATCACACGGTTGTGTTGCCGCCGCTGTTTTCTTTTTCCCTTTTCAATCTACATTTTGATGCGAGGGCTTAGGACACCAAAAGCAAAACCTCCTGCTGACTCAGGCTTCTTCTTCTTTCATTTTTTAAATTGTTTTTCTCCATGTGGGAAGCTGATTGGTCGATCTCCGCATTCACACCGCATCAGCAGACGCCACTCACTAGTCTTTACCTTTTCCCTCCCTTTTATTGGGAGCTGCAGTGAAGCCGGGTGTCTCCGGGTGCCCTTCAGTCATTCTGCGAGGAAGGATGCAAATAATCTCCATGTGATGTGAGAGGGTGAAAAAAGAGTTGCCTTGGAATAATTGCTGCAAACAAATGAGCTCGTGCAGGTCCATTAGGCAAGTGGAGTTCCCATCAAACACGGTGCGAGGCTGAAGGTTGCTTTGAGGGTGTTGTGGAACAGATGGGCCTTAACTGCTCGAATCAAAAAAGAAATCAAATCACCGCGGCGACGGTTGCGGCTTTAGATTCATTAGATCACATCCAGCGCAACATGGAGGAATTACACACAACAAACACACTTCAAATGAGCGGGGAATGGAAAAACTGCAGGTCATTAACATTGTTGTGGTTTTAGAAATGCAGGCTCCGCCCTGTTTGCACTCTCTTCTTCACCTCTGGATGAGTGACCTCACGCTCTGACGGTCAGTACCTGGAAGCAAAGACAGTCACACCAGTGTGAGCTTCAGTCCATCTAGCCATCCAACCATCTACCCATCCATCCATCTACTCATCCATCATCCATCTACCCATTCTATCTTCATACCCATCCAACCATCTACCCATACCATCTACATACCCATCCAACCATCTACCCATACCATCTACATACGCATCCAACCATCTACCCATTCTATCTACATACCCATCCAACCATCTACCCATACCATCTACATACCCATCCAACCATCTACCCATACCATCTACATACCCATCCAATCATCTACCCATCCAACCATCTACCCTTCCATCCATCCACCCATCCATCATCAATCTACCCATTCTATCTTATTCCCATCTATCCCTCTACCCATCCAACCATCTACACGTCCAACCATCTACCCATCCAACCATCTACCCATTCATCCATATACCCATCCATCCATCTACCCATCGAACCATCTACCCATACCATCTATATACCCATCCGACCATCTACCCATCCAATCTACTTACCCATTTATCCATCTACAAATCCAACCATCTACCCATCCATCCATCTACCATCCAACCATCTCATCTACATACACATCCATATATCTACCCATCCAACCATCTACCCATCCCATCTACCTACTTATCCATCCATCTACTCATCCAACCATCCCATCTACATACCCATCCAACCATCTACCCATCCCATCGACATACCCCTCTATCCATCTACCCATCCAACCATACCATCTTCATACCCATCCATCTATCGGTATATGTAGATGGCTCTACACACCGATCCATCCATCTACCAAGCCATCTATTCATCTACCCATCCAACCAACCATCTACATACCTATCCATCTACCAAACCATCCATCCATCTACCCATCCAACCATCCATCTACCAAGCCATCCATCCATCTACCATTCAATCATCCATCTACCAAGCCATCTATCCATCCAACCATACATCTATGTCCCATCCATCCATCTACCAAGCCATCAAACCATCTACATACACGTCCATCAAAATACCATTCATCCATCTACCTATCCAACCATCAATCTACCCATCCATATATCTACCTAACCATCCATCCATCTACTGGTGGCACCAGTCTGAGCAAAGTTTCTTACTTCTTTCAACTCTTCTAAGAAAAACTCTGGATGGAATATATAAATAAATGTTTTTATTTTATCCTAATTTTAAGTAAGTAAGTATTTAATGCATGCAGGCCATGAAACTTTTTTGTTAGGACACTTTTATATTCTGAACCTTGCCTTCGTAACAGGTGACAAAAACACATTAAAATCATCAACCAATAATTGTTTGGTTGTGTCAGTGTCTTTGTCCAAGCTTCTTCTCAAGCTGAGAATTTCTCAATGTAAGAAACCTCCACACACACACACACGCTTGATTATGTATCCTCTTTTATTCCATCATTGCATTGCTCCGCAGCTGACATTTGGTCAATACTGCAATTTTCTAGTGATCGTGGTACGCCAGACAGTCTGCAGCACAGAATTTCATTAGTTTTGCCTTCAGATTAATGCACTAAAACAAGATATTGGGTGAGAAATAACAATTTGACGACTCCCTTTACGTGTAAACTCTGAAACGGAAAGTATAAACGACACAAAGAGCTCCTCTTCAGCTTCTTCCTATTTCTTTTTAAAAAACTCTGTTTTATTCAGACTTTTAAAGATGGTATATTTCCGATGGGATGAAAGAAACAAAACAATAAAGAAAACACGAAAGTTTGTTTCTAGTTTTGTTTCCTTTTATTGCTCTGTTTGAATCGATAAAAAAGATTAAAAATAAATAAGTGACTTTGTGAAATATTTTTGGTTTAAGAAAAAAGAAACAAAGAAATCATTTTTACAAAAATTAAATACTACTTACTACTAACACTACATAATTTACTTAAGAGGACAGTATTTAAATTAAGATTATTTGTTGGTTCAGTGAAACTTAATGAATTACAATATTTATTGTAAAAAATATATTATAGAAAAGATTATTTCAAAAACATATAAAATAAGTTCAAAAGTAAAAATGGAAAAATTGTTCTTTAGTTAGTATTTAAATAAAAAAATATGTTAAAGAATCACGTTAAAAAAATAATAATCATAATTCATAATTAAATTGTTTATTTATTATACTTTTAATTGGTACAATAAATCAGTGTGCGTGGGTGTGTGTGTGTGTTTATGGGCATTCATTTGTATGTGTGTGGTTGCTAAAAGTTTCACCATTAGGAATAGTTAGAAGAAAAGGAAGTTAAATGATATTAAAGTTGATTGACATTGCCAGTATATGGCAAATTGACTTATATAGCCGAACTTGTTTTAGTTCCAATTCCTCTTCCGAACAGATGCTTGGACTCCTCAGAGGTCGAACACACATTGCTGGTTATTTTTGACTCATTAAATAATTAACCGGCGCGGTCCTTCTCCCCTCAGCCGCATGTGTCGCCGCGTCTATTGCTCTGGAGATAAAACACATGTCTCCGTGGATTACCACAATGTGAATATTTAAAGGAAACAACATGAATAAATCAATGCCCCACTACTGGATGTACTTATCAGCAGCCAGCGCTTGTGACAGACAACTGGATCAAACCCAAACAGCCTCCGGTTCAGATAAATCACACTTGACTGGGATTCAAATTCCTGCAGAAGTTCTGGCTACGGGTGAGAACAGTCAGAGTCCCTGGTACAAGTGGGAGGCAGTTTTATCCATTCACACGCTGACACTGTGTGTCGAGTGGAGGGATTCGGGTGAAAGAACACGAGCCGCAGATCGCTTAATATTTTCAAAGGTGTTGACTAATGTGCACTTTTTTTTCCCCCCCGCTCTTGATCTTCTCACCTCTAATTCAACTTCACCAATTTAATTTTCGCGGCGGGTAACACTCCCAGAATCTCTAAAATAAAGTAGGTCTTGGATTTACGCGGGTGCCAACAGCTATTCAGCAGAGAGAACACAGAGTACAAGAGGCTCGAGTGACAAGTGCTAATGAGCAAACAGTGAGTAATGGCATGACACAAAAATAAATCAAACGACAGCTCTAATACAAAACATCTGCTGCCGAGTTTTTTTTTTTGATGAACGTCTCTTTCCGCGACTCACGTGTCAGCTTTATTACCTGCTATATCTCTCGCTAATGCTAATCACGTGCTAGCAGCTTCACGCTTTTCAAGCAAGGGTCAAGACGAGCAGCTGTAGTTCAAGTGTCAAACTCAAGTCCCACAAACTACTTTTCGGAGGCCAAAAAAGGCTTAAAAAAAAAAGATAATTAGATAAATATTAAAGTGACTACATTCACTGTTTACTAGATTCTCAAGTGAAAAATAAAAAATAAATAAAGTGACAGAAAAACAATGAAATAGTCAAGTTCATGTTGGACTCCTGAAACCCTGTCTTCTTTCTTTTAAAAAATAAATAAAAATAATCCATCTTGGTTTTTCTTTTTCTGCCACATCTTTTGTTTAATGTAATACAGCTTCCTTGGTAAGATATTTTTTATTTTTTATTTTATCAACATTCATACATTTGAAATGATTCTTCTTCCTCATTAATCTGTATTTAAAACATTGCTGTCAATATAAATGCACTCTAGTAACTACTTATTTTAAGGGTAATTTTTATATATACTGTATATATATATTAATAGAACTGCTTTATAGAAACTGCATTTTATGTTTTTCTTTTGTTATTATCATCTCAGTATTTATTTTATTCATGCTAAAAATATATATAAAATAATTTGACAGACCTGCTCAAAACTGCCCTGACACTGGAACTTTAACTGCACACTTCTGCTCTGACTATATCACGGTCTGCAGGTTTTCAACTCACAACCGTATCCACGCCGCACAAAGAACAGTGTTAAATTCATTGGTTAAGATGAATGAGCAGTGACTGTATACAAACTGTATAATGCCGTTGAAGGACATGTTCATATTGTGACCAGATTCTAAAAAAGGGTTTCTGAATACAGTCATTCAGGAGAGACTCAAAGTAGAACTGCTGATCAGTGTTGCTGAACCACTAAAGATGCCAGGCCATGTTGAAGAGATGTTGTCTCCTGGTTGGTCTGGGAACACTTGCTTATTCTCTCATTATAGCTAGAAAAGTTCATGATAAACACTCTTTGGTTTCCATATGAATCTTTATGTAGCCTCTATTATTTATTTTGTCAATAATCAGACTTGCACTTGAACGCTGTTTGATTTGTTTCATTGCAATATTGACTCTAAAGGTCTTCATACATAGATTTAGCATGTGGGTTTGATTCCACTAACACACATGGTTTGCTAGCTTTTAAGCTATGTTTTAACACAACAAATAATCATAAGATAAGCAGAAGAATGCGCTCCATGTCTCCTTGTTTGTGCGGTTTTTCTTGGTCCTGATGGTTCCCTTTAAACTTCTTTTGATAAAATCATGATACGATGTCAATATTCCCATCTTTTCTTAAATTAAAATAAGGAAGCCCGAGAAGTTGGATTTGGGATCGGCTATATCTTCCGCGTCTGCGAGCAGAAAACTTGCATGAAAAAGTAATAAAAACCCTATCAGATGCGACAATACTATATCTGCTTCTCCGTTTGTGAATGTGGATCCAATAATGACTGAACCTCAGATGCCACCAGAATTGCCTCCCGCACAATCCCACAGTATCAATTGAGCCAATCAGAGCGTATTCCACAGGCTAGCGTAGGACAGCGGGACCTTATTTCCACATAGAGGCTCGGTATTATCATTCATATTAAACAATAACCCAATGGCACTTGGATCGTGGAACAATATCGGCGGTCAATCAATAATGCATCCTAGGTTCAATTTGAAATTGATATTTTGCTCGCAGTTAATATCGCGCGGCGGCCGAGCCGCGTCTGTTTGAAGGAATTACCTGGCTAAATAATCAAAGGGAATCGCGAGCGCCGCTGCTACACTGCAGATATTTATCTCCTGGGAGGACGGCTTAATATTGCAGGAAACATTAATACAAAGGGAAGATAAGCAAATACTTGTGGAGATAAGATGACGGTTATCAAGCAGCTAAACGATTCTCGACCACCACGTGTCGATAATGGGCCGGCTTATGCATTTGTAAAAGTTTGTCTTTATTGGCCATTTACATAGAAATTGCCTTATTTTAGCCGGGAATGAGGACTTCTTTTACTTATCGCTGCCGTTCATCTGAGGTCAGGAAGAGGATGCCGTGTGGTTTCAAGGTTTGACTGGTGGGTTTTCCACTTTGAAAATGACCCTTTACTGAAGGTGAGAGCTTCTCATCGCGATCAGAACTAAGTGTTCGTTTGAAGATTCATATTGCTGCTCATGTGGCTACAATGGCAGTGATGCTGATGGAGACTTGCTATTACTAAGCCATATCAACAGAGAGACAAACATATTCACGCTGCAGTCATCTTTTGATATATTTAAGTCTCCTAGTTTCACAATATGGTCTTTAATTGATCTCTTGATAACAACCCTAATGTCAAAGTTCAAGTTGAATCATCAGTTTATTTTTACCTGTGAATATTGATAGCTGCAACATATATGTAATATATAACAGTAACTATTTATTAAATAGTAAAAAAAAAAAATCCTTTATATAAAGCAGCAACCCATCAAATACTTTGGTCGTCCACACCAAATATATGTATATAAAAAAAAAAATCAGTCCCAGTTTACAGGTGTGGTTTCGTAGAACAATCTGCCCACTTGAGCTAATCTTAACACTACCCCTACTATAAATGATTCATTAATTATTTTTGATACATATTTATGGTAAGATAAAAAGACCCACAACTGTATTCGTTTTATTCAGGCAGCAACATCAATGTAAGTAAGTAAGTAGTGATTTATATTTGTAAAGCACCTTTCGCAGACCAGGGTCACAAGGCAGTTAAATAACAGAATACACAGTAAAAATAAATAGTCATTTTTAAACTTTAAAAGGTCAAGATAACACAGTGACAAACTAAGTAGCCCAAATATAATCCCAAAAGCCTGCACAAATAAAAAGGTCTCAAATGTTTCTTGATAGAGTCAGTAGACTCCATCAAACGCAGAACGAGAGGAAGATCGTTCCAAAGTTTAGTATCAATAACAACAAATCTGATAATAACAATGGTGGATTACAACCTTTCTGTCACCTTGTCAACAAGATTTAAGAGAGGGTCATGAAGTCCCTTCAGTATCGTTGACGAACCTTTGATTTAGTGTCAAATTAAACAATCAGATTACCGGCCAGACGATAAAAGCGCAGCTTTTTGTTCCACTAACTTATATTTGTAACAGGAGTTAGTAGTATAATACTTTTAACTATTGATGGTCTGATGAAGCTTCATGAAGCAGTGTCATTCTTTTCAAAGTCCACTAGATGGTGGTCTCTGCACTATTAACAACTGCTCTAATGAAAAATGATGTCATTTTTAAACTGATGGCGCCACCTACTGACATCTAAACAAAATGACACTGCTTAATGAAGCTTCATCTGCCTATCATTACTTTTAAACTGCTTTAGTAAAATGCCAATTGTAAGAGACCATTGGTAGTAGCAGAAGAACAGAACTTGTGAGGTTTATAGATCTGTATTAACACAGCAACAGACAGCAGGACGGTTTAAAGATTCCTTATTATTTTCTGGATATGCAAGTGCAAAATACTTATATTTACAGTGTTGAGCATCGATTTGGTCACGACAAGTGATACAAGGCACTTGGATAATCCAAAAGTACTAACTTTACAAAAAGTAAATTGGTTCAACAATGATTACCCAATAAGTACCTTGTGAATCCAAATCCAGAGTTCAGAGTTTTATTGTTCAGGCTTTATAGCTCCTACCGCACATAAGGACTAGATGGGGCAGATTTAGGTTCAGCTCGCAAAAGGAATGGTAGTACTTTCACTGAAGTCTCGAACAACCCGGAAAAATCCATGTAATCTACTCTTAGAGCTCACTCGTAGTTGACTATGGATTTTACTCAGAATCATCTGATATAGTCCTTCAAGGTGCCCAAACAACTTTGTCGTCATGGTTTAAATTGCTACGTCGTTCATGTGTGTCACAATAAGGCGAGAATCCAGAAGATATAATATAATACTTTTATACAACATTTTATAAAATGCGTACAGAAAAAACCTGTGTTTTGTCTTATATTCAGAGAGAATTTGCTAGTTTGACAGGTGGTCTAAGACCAACTGGCTGTGGGAAGATCAGTAAGGTAAGGTGGAAGGGGAAGTCAACTAGATCCCAGAAGGCTAGAGTCCTTCCCAGCTATCTGGGGTGGGAGGCATGGAAGGATACACCCAAGGTTTATGAGTCAATCACAGGACACATAAAGACTGACAGACACCCACAGACAATTTGCAGCCACCAATTGACTTTCAATGTTTTTGGACTGTGACAGGAAAACCCGGGACAGCACAAGCAGAACACAGGAACCTCTCCTGCCAACCCATCAATATTAGTCATCAGCTCTCCAGATGTTGTGTACTCTTTTCATTTCAACTCTGTGTTGAAATTTGCAAACATAATTTGCCTCTAATTACAACATCCAGAGCTTGAAAATGTAGGGACGCGGCCATGAAGCAGAAAAACAACAACACATCAATGAAGTGCTGTAATGTGGTCAATCATAAAGCCACAAGGTAAATGAGCTGCGCATTATGTGGCAGGAAATAGGTTTTCTAGTGTAAACAGAGAGGTGCGGTGACACGCATGAAATACAGCTGCCTCCGCAGACCTCCACAAACGGTTATTGATGAAAACATAATGTTGGATTTGCTCTCCCTCTGTGGCTCAGCATTAGCACACAAAGACCATAAGAATAATTATTATTTCAGGAGAACAAATATTACCCCTTGGGCTCCAATTATTTTCATGCATTGGCTCCTTCTGTGTCTAACTAGATTCTTTTTTAGAGTTTAAAAAAAAAGTGTTTTGCTGAAGCCCTGTGAGCAAATATCACGCTGCCATGTGATGCATAATGGAGTCCTGGAAATGTAAAAATGAAGTTGGTCTGGAGGTGCCGCGAGGGTGTTGTTTAGAATGCCGTCCGTGGATGGATGCCATGGATAAGCAAAACCACAGTAACACTATAAGATGGATAGATCTGTGGTTCATTCTATGTTTTCTTTCCTTTTTTGATGCCAACTTTGATGCATGAAGACTATAGAAGGGTCATGAGTCACACCATGAAGATGTAGGAGAGTCTGGAGTGTGGTTTGCATTAAAAAATACAGAAAGTCAAAGGAGTCCACCATCTTTGTAGAACCATGACATTGTGCAAGAAAGGAACTGTGATACTATATGAGGAATTGTGGTACATTGAAGAGGGTGTGAGGGTTGTACAGCACATGCATGAGGTCAGTGGGATGGTGGGGTGTAGAATTCAAGAAGTGACTCGAGGTACAAAATCCGCTCTTGTTTGTTAAAATGATTGACATATTCAGGTGTCCATGAACATCTTTGCTGATGATATAGTGATTTTGAAAGTCAAGTTGATGAGTTGGAGAATAGTCATAGTTAAAGATGCTCAAGTTTTTGTTATTGGTGCAACTACAAAGGACAAAACCAGTGATGGGTATTTTAGAGGTGCGACACACATGGATATTTTTGTGGACAAATTTAAGGAGGTAAGGGAGACTGTTCAGACAAAGAATGTGAAGAACAGGTAAAAGAAGAAGAGAAAGATAACAGCTGAGGTTCATGGATGGGAAAAATGAGGAAAACAAGCCTGCATGATTTCAGAATATGACAAGAAAAACAAATGTTTTTGTGGTATCCCTTGTGTTAACTCGGGGTCAAGGTGAACGACCTTCACCACTGCAGTATGTATTTCTGATAGCCAGGCATCTTGACCCTGAAATAAAACAAGGGTTAAACAATACCAAGTATAACCGTGATAGTAAAGGATTACAAGGCAGGCACAGTTGATATAATGCTCTTAATTTGAAAGCAGTACCTTCTTCTGAATGGCATTGTGGGATATTTCTGCAAAGTAAAGCGAGAATCACAAACTATGAATAAATTGATTGCAGTATGGTGTCGGCGTGTTGTGTTAACATGTTGTTAAGTTACAATGACCGAAGTACAATGAAAGAAATGTATTTCACCGTTTCTGGTTAGTTAGTTAGT
Source organism: Callionymus lyra (assembly GCF_982586985.1). NCBI lineage: Eukaryota > Metazoa > Chordata > Actinopteri > Syngnathiformes > Callionymidae > Callionymus > Callionymus lyra. The sequence goes on from NC_141820.1 coordinate 27,939,961, forward strand.
TGAGCATAAATAATGTTTTATACGTTAACCTTTAGGAACTAACCAAAGCAAAGATGGATGGATCAACGGGTTGCATTATCTACATAACTAACTCCAAATAAGGGTCATTTCTGCATCTTGGTCTAATGTATTGCTGGTGTCACGTATCGTCATGGCAACAGTACCAACCAAGTTTGGGTGACACTGCTCAATGAATACTGCACTTGGTTTCACGTTTGTGGTAAAGAAAAAAATTGCTGCCACATTTCAACAAAGCTTGTGTCAGCTACTGCGTCCACCTTCCCATCAGTCATGGTCTAGTCATTGCTAGAAGCCGCTGGTGAGTTTCCATTTGAATCCAACAGTCGACTTGTCAACCAAGTCCTAATGAAAAGTCTGATGAGTTTTGTTAGGATGTCATTTTGGATTTCAAGAATCGTAATCATGAAATAGTGAATTAAAATTCTTTTTTTTCCCCTCCCTAAGCTTTACTAAGGTGTCAAGGTTACTTTATTTGTACCTAAAAGCAATTTTTATTACAGAAGGAAGGTAATACATCATTCTGAATAAACACAAATGTAGTGTTCAAAGTGCACACAATCAGCAGTACTAAAAGAACAATGAAATCCCTTACCAGCAAAAAAAATCTCAGAGAGTATCTTAGATAGGTTGTGACCCTACCCCCCCTTACCTAAAACACAATTGCTGAAGCAACACAAGTAAAGTCATAATGTCCAGCACTTTGTTTTATATTCAATTACCCTGCATGTATATTAGGACATCATCTGCAAAGAGACTCATTGGCCTAAAAGCGAACATCTGTGTGTAAAGAAAGGGTCATTGTTTACAAACATCTTAGTTAGTGCACGTTGCTTGAGTTTGAACCATTCAAACGTTTCTGTCGACGACAAAGTAAAGTTTACTCCAACTAATTGGCAGCAACATAAAAAGGAGAGCCTGAACGGCAATAGAAGAATAAAAAAAAATAAGAAAAAGCTTCTTGTGATGTTTTCCTATCTACGTATTTTTTCTCTAACTGTTTGCTTTTATAGGACAAAAACAAAGCATTTGCTCGTTAATGATGAAAGAGCTTTCCTACTCCCATGTTGATTGACGATCACTGAGATGTATGACACCTCTCAACTTGTCATAGAGGAGTTATTTGTACTCTGCTGCGATCCATTCTGTGAGGAAAGACCAGATGTCCCGTCTTAATTAGGCCGGCAGTGATGTTTTTAATGACTTCTAGCCCATTACAGGCGATGGAAGAGTTTTCAGATCCTCCTCCTGTCAGTCCTTTGGGCCTGCTGCTCTTTGTCTCCGCCACCAATGTGATTTTTGACACATTTAAATCCTCCACAGACACTCGCGGAATCATGTCAGCCAAAGACAAAGAGTTTTCTAATCAGTTGCCGGAGCAACTTCCCCTAATGTGTTTTATACCGCGCAATAGGTTTTAAAGGATGAGCGCACGTATTGTAAAAGATATTTAATTCATGGTATATAAAGTTGAAAAACTAGGCCATCATAGTTGATGCAGTATCTGCTGTGTGTGCTTTAAATAATAGTGCAAAGGAAGTGAGGAGGAAAAAAACAGGTCCTCTAAGGAATCCGTGTGGTTCTCTCTCTAAGGTTTTGAGTCAGACAACACCTTCTTTTCCTCCCTCCCTCTGAAGCTTAAGCTTGCTTTCTTCTGTTACGATATTCTGTACTTTTTTGAAAGCCAAGACACCATAATATTGTCAGGGAATGTCTTTCCTTTCATTCATTTTAACTGGATCACGGATAGAAAAAAAAAAAGAAATGAAGAAAGCATGAGAAACGGCGGCTCGTGTCGGAGCCGCAGATCAAATATGAATATAGTCTATTTGCAATGAAATCCTGTCCTCTGATGTGTCGATGAGCAACATCTTCAGACGCTCCGGCGGTGAGCGAGGTGAAGCAGACAAACCACCTTCCCGGCCCCGTCTGCCTTCACATGAACCACCTCAAGGTAAAGAAGTTTCTGAACAAATGTTATTGCTCGCCGTAATGAGGGTATAAAATGTTATTAATATTTTAGAACAAGCCCTATTTTTCATTTCTGAAACCCACTGTGGGGCTTCTTTTCAAAGGGTTCCAGTCAAAACCCAATGGGAGATTCAATTGACTTTAATCTTGCATTCGTTTGAAAATTTGAGCCCATTAGTTAACTTTGCCTTCTCTGTGCAGTTTTCATTGCATTTCAATGAAGCCGCTTTCCTGTGGTGTTAAAATACTAATAGTTGCTTCAAATAGCAAATGAGAGCAGAGGAAGGGGAAGAGGAGAGCAAGCGGAGGGAAGAGAAGAAGATGGTTACGACAAGGCCGAGAGAAACATTATGAAACATCTATATTCTCAATTGAAACAGCTTTTTTCGTCTATCAATGCACTGTACGTGACCTTAAAGCACTTGCATATTCAAGACGCCCACTTAAACGATGAGTTAACACTTTAATGAGAAGCGTTTAATACATCTATTCAGCAGACGAAGGTCGGACTGTCGAGGTGAGCGTGAACAAAATATTTCGGAAATTGGCACATTTATTAAATCCGCAAAAACATTATGTCCTATTTCAATTTTGCTCTTTTGTTTGTTCAACGTAGCAGCCTTACATCTGGAAACAGCTTGATACAGATTTATTAATTAACCAAAATGATGATTTCTAGTCAGTGTTTTTTGTGTTCAGACTATTCTCCCATCTCTTATATACAGTATTGTTATTTTTCTTTTGTTATCTACTTCCTGTTTCCTGAGCTTTCTTATTCATGGTTTCCACCAGTAGTGTGTAGTCTCACTTGATCGCGCGAGAATTTGACGCGTTAATTCGGCCGGTCCGTCCAACGTCTCAAGGCAACTAAACTGTTATCGTCTCCCACATCATCGATCGTGTCACTTGTGAGATTTATTGTTTGTTTCAGCTCGTTTACTTTCCTGGCTCCTCAAGTGCCCATCATGGATAGCTGGTCATTGATGACATCACGCCAACAAGAAGAAGAAAGATAATTATATATTTAACGGTGACTCTATGTAGAGCAATGGTACAACATCTGTACAGATGATTCCAAAGAGATACAATGAAACAACTTATAACTTCAATTCAAATAGTCCAAAAAAAAATAGTGATGGTCTGATGAGGCTTCATGAAGCAGTGTCATTATTTTCAGAGTCCACTAGATGGCGATCTCTGCACTATTTTACATTGTTTTGAACAACTGTTCTAATGAAACATCACATCATTTTTAAACTGATGGCACCACCTACTGACCTCTAAACAACATGACACTGCTTCATGAAGCAGCCCTCACTAAAAAACCCCCATTTCAAGTGGTCACGGCTTGAAAATAGAGGAATTGTCAATGGAATCTTTATCAGATGATGGTGAGACGCTGCACTTTCTCTCCGCGGTCACGATTGGTTCAAGGATCCACAAAAACTTTAATCCAGACTTGTATGAGGCAGTCTTCAGATCAAATTTAAAAGTGGCCTATTTCTGATTGGAAAAAGGCCAGATTCAAAATGACTTGTGTTGTGCGTACTGTCAGGAGCAAGTCACATTTCGGTCAAATTTGAGCAAGGAAAATCAGATTCAGATTCACTTGTTAAGTCGGAGTGAACGTCATCTTAGAGCAGGTTTTTGTTCCAACCAATCAAGAGTTTTGACCAATCAGGTGTCTTAGGATTGTAATCAGTAGATTGTCAGTCTGGTGTTGCTTGTTTTAGCTGAAACCTCATTGGTTAAACTATGGCTGCTCGAGCCTTTGGACCCCATAGACATATATCCATAGACACGGCATCGACTGCTGACGGATGTGTATAAAGTGCCGCCATCTTGGTACAGTGTCATTCAGAGGCAGCAGGGGAAATAACAACTGCAGGGAAGGAGGTACGTCTCAATCTTAAAATACAATTATTCGCTGAATTCTGGACCGATTGTTTCATCTCCCAGATTCATCATATTCAAAATGTTTTTTTTATAATAATATAAATATATATAATAATGTCTGTCTATTTGGTCTGAGGTTTAAAAAACTAACCCCTTGAAAAAAGTTGACAGCGATTTATGATCACATTTACTGTATATTGTAAACACATCTTTCCTCTATAGACGTAATGCACTGTTGGAGCGAGTGTCACTGTACCAAGATGGCCGCCCTGTATACACACCGCTCGAGTGGGCAGCAGCGGTCGATGTCTATGTATATGTGTCTATGGTTGGACCCTTGTTATCTCATGCTGTGTCTCAAATCGCATACTAGCGTACTAAAAGTTAGTATTTTTAGTGCGTTAGTGCGTCTCAATTCTTAGTACGCCAATTTAGTGTGCATGGCGCACTAAATTGGCGTACTAACACGCCCACAAAACTGAGCATGGTTCGATGGACACTAACCACACTAAACAGCTCCATCTTAGTGACGTTTTAAACGGAAGTTACGTCATATATAAATGCATATATATGCATATACTTACAGTTGCATTTTCAGCAGCAGTAGGAGGATAAACACGTCTTCGCTGCTGATACCAGCTTAAATATCTCGCGATTATTTAGATTCTCATATTTTTTCTTTATTTCTTTTTCCAAAGTTGCAATACGTGCTGCCAGCAGGTGTCGGCGATAGCGTTCAAACATCGTTAAATAGAAGTAGAAGAAGAAGCTGTCATGTGATTTCCGGTGTAGCAGCAGTGTTTGATTTGAGACATACTATCTGTGGAGAATTTGTGTACTAGTTAGTACGTACCCTAAACTGATGCATACTAACTTCTAGTATACTAAGAGTAGTATGCGATTTGAGACACAGCATCAGAGTTCCACAAGCCATTTTGTCTTCGGGTCACCTTGACCCTGAGATAACACAAAGTTATTTCAGCGTCAAGGCGATAACAAGTCTTACTAAACTCTCACTCTTTTCAATTCGTTTTTACTTTCATTGTGAATATAATTCCACACATTTAATGCAATTTTACAAGAACATGTAAAAGTTATCCATGTCCAGAGAGTCCTTGGTCGACTTAACAACAGTTTTTTTTTTTTCCAATTTCCATTCCAAAAACAGCCTTTTTCTATGTCTAAAGCTTTGGATGTTTATTACAATTATGCTATACGTTTTCATCAGTACATAAAAATGTCAAAAACCACAGATGCCTGATGCTAAAATTAGAATTGAGGAAGTAAAATGGAGAGTGATCAGCCCGAAACTTGCCTGTTTATTATTCCAGCACCTTACATGATTGAGTGTGACACCGCTGCACTAAAGGATTATCTATTATCGTAAACGTAAGTCCTTAAAAAACGCCGTCTGTAGCATTTGATGAGTCCTGCTTCACTGCAGCAGTAGGTAGAATGGAGTATAAGCTGTCTGGACATGATGAAATTCCACCTGTGTAGGTGAGAAACGACCATCACCTTCAAAGGAACAACCATTTTTGCTTTATTAGATACTTTTTTCTTGATACTCTGCGTGTAACAAAGCACCTTAAAATTCCCCACAAACAAACTTAATATACTTTTTTTTTTTTTTTTTTCTGCGTGGCCCACTTAAAGTTTGGTGATAAAAATCCGACATATTCCCGTGGGGAGCAGGTCATAACATATTTATGTGCTGAGAGGATCATTTGCAGACTGAGCCGCATGATTAGGAATGCCGGGCCACCTTTCATGCTTTGACAACACATCGTCTGCATCTACATCGCGCCGGCTAATTGGTGGAACCATTGTGGTTGGAGCGGCGAGAGGTCAGGACGGCCCCAATCAAATAAAAGAATACGGACAAACCTGAATTATTCTCTTTGATGTCAGGTGGACCTCGAAGGTTAGACTCTAATTGCTGAGGCTTTTTCTTGCTCTCGCTCTCTCTCCGGACAGCGTCTCTCTTACCTGCTGTCACTGTAGTTAGCCGGAGTCAAACTTTCTGGAGATCTCTCCACCTAAGGCCAGCTCATCTCCACTCAGTATGATGGATGTGAATACTCTTCATACAATATATCCCCTTTAGACTTTAGGTTTCCGAGCATCTCTGAAATTGCCTTTTTGTGGATTCATGAGCGAGTGCATTGAAAGCCTCCCAGCAGTGCTTTCACCAAACATTTTTCAAAAGGTGTTTGTGTCACTAAGCTCATCTAGCTCTCCGCTCAGCCCGGGCCCCGACCGGCTTCGCCCATTCACAAAAGGCAAAACACCCGCAGGGGTCAGCCGATTGGACCTCATTCACTTCGCCCATTGCCTTTAACCAAATGTCATTATGCCTTTCATCACAGACTAAACAGTGCTCTTTTCTCACCGAGCATCCCATTAACCAAAAAGTAGGTCAAGAGCAGAACTCCAAAAGGAATGCCAAAAAACTCCCACTCCCGCGCTCACCCGGACTGCCGGGCCGGAGCCCGTAGAGAAAGGTACAGAGAGGAAGCTCCCTCCAGTGATTTGTCATGCTTCTTACCCAGCCCTGGCTCGCGCTAAATGTATGTACACATCAAAGGAAATGATGAGAATGGCTATTTTACAAGCGCTCCCTGCATTGTTAGATTACCTAAATGCCTCTCCCGCTGGTGTGTGCACGGCTGGGGTCACGGAGAAATGACTCAACAGATCCCGTTCACAGCTGCTTTTATTACCGAAGGTCTTTTGTCTGAGGTTTAATCTGTGTTTATGTTCGGAAATTAACCCTTAAAAGGATGAAAGGATTTCAATAGATTGTTGATACATAACAAGAGAAAATTGGATTTTGTTGATGGCACTCTCTTTGTCTTTCTCTCATGTTTAGAATGTCGCTATCGCAGCCTGTTGTCCATTTCCATGTTTGTAAGGATTAGAATTACTAAGTATAAATCAAAGTTGGGTAGTTGTCATATCCTGTGTGAGTTTACAGTGACATCTAATGGACCATGTGCTCTTAAAACTGTAAACTGATTTCAATAACTCTCCAATAAGTCCTCAACCATCCTAAGAAAGCTAAGTTGTTTCCTTTGCACTATATGAGCGTATATGTTTACAACTGGAATAATAATGAAGCTTCATGAAGCAGTGTCATTATTTCCAGAGTCCACTAGATGGCGGTCTCTGCACTATTTTCCTTTTTTCCTGAACAACTGGAATAATAAAACATCACCATTTTTAAACTGATGGTGCCACCTACTGACCTCTAAACAAGAGTCATTATTTTGTCCATTTTTTAGGGATAAAAAATAATAATTAATAGATAGAAAATGCACCTGTTTTTTGTAGGTATCTTGACAGTGTCATCATTTTCAACAGCCACAAGATGGAACCCTCAGTGAAATATCCCAACATTTAGAAACTGAAAGAACCACATATTGAGCTCTGAAATTTTACAACACTTTACCATAAAAAGCCATCACTACTGTTTGTATATAGCCCTGGTTTTATGTCTCATACCAAGTAAATCTACTATGTTAGCATTACACGTAGAAAACATTTATTCTGCTCTTTAAAAAGAAGACTTGTTTACAATAAATTAATAATTATTATTGAGGGTGTTTGAGGTGGAAAAACTTTTCTTTGCAGTCTTATGCATTCTTACTTACTCAATGTAAAGTTTTTTTTTGTTTATTTTTTGTCTTGTATGTGTGTAAAATTGCAGCCACTTCAAACAATGACCTATAAGTCAATATTGCCAAACTTGGAGCATCTCACAGATTTGTTGGTGCACTCGTGGGATCCAGCGCCGCTCCTCAAAATGAAAGCCCATGTTGTTTCTGTCGGCTCTTGTTTAATCAAGCAGCCCCATCCCCCTCCCCAGCATCATCACCAGCTACTGACACAATGCCTGACTAATCCTTTGCCCAGCTTTGGGATATGGCACCCACACAGTCAAATGAGCAAACAAAGAGGCTTAAGTCCTCTATACTGGATTAAGGAGGTATAGGAATAATGGCAAGCCATAGATACTCAGCCTGGGAGCACGGTTGCTTGTTGGCTGAACCCGAGCACCCAGTCACACCAAGCCAAGTGTCTGAGACTGTCTGAGCCCGGTCTACCAGAGCCATCTGTCATGACCCTGTTCTCACACCTCCGTCGGCCCAAAGTGGCCGATTCGACCGTCAGAGCATGCGACTGCTCATGAGCTGGACAGTGATTGTTTAACAAGAGACAGTAGCACCAGTGGAACAGACTTCTCTAGTAAACCTTAAGCCAAATGATTGACAGGAGGATGTCAATAGAGTTGATATTATACTTTCTGACATTCCAACTTTCATCACAATTAGCATTTAAATTTTCTTTGCAGCGGTTAATGTTTTTTTTTCCCCATGATTCTTAGATGTTGATATATTGGAAAGCCATTCAAAAAATGTTTATTTATTTAATATAAATAGTTTTTGAGCAAGTAGTCCCCCAATATGCACATCTCAAATTATTATTTTTTAAATGTATATATAAACACCTTGTATGTATACAGAGTAATGATGAAAAAACATGTTTTTCAAAACTATTTTTTTTACAAGACCTTGACTCTGTGTGCCAGACATCTTTGGTTAACAGTGTACCGGTGCTCAGTAGAAAAGTTATTTTAACAGAATTATCAAAAGCGAAATTTCAAATTCACCATCTTTTTTTTTCTTCCTGTCGATAGACTTGTGGACAAAAGGAGACTCTTGGAGTCCAGGATGTATTGTGAACACTTCGATCTGACCATCTTATATATGCAGTGCTTTCTATCCTTCAAAGCATTGTTATCAAGTCTCTTTACATTTCTTGATGTTTGACCCTTTAACTCCTCAGCGGCTCATTGAATGTAGAAACTTTAGAATTGCCGTGTCAAACAAAAACGATCTCCTTGGCTGCAATATGAATCGTCTCAGTGCCTGTCTAGTTAGTAAAAAACGTTAAATTATTTTGTCTGTCGGTTGTACAGTGAAGTTGTTCAATCAATCTTGCTAATAAAACAAACTCTTTAAATTTGAATGACAAAATGATGTAATCAATCATGTGCTTTCAATCAATACTTCAACATCTCAGTTTCCGAGGAATCGGTCCCAGAGCTCAGACGGTTTTATCTCCTGTATTCATCTGATGAAATTAACCTTCTGCCTTGGACTCAATTCCCGCCACAATGCCGGTTCGTTAAAGTTGTGTAGCTCGGTCGTGTGTGTGTGTGTGTGTGTGCAGGCGAGAGTGCAGCGCGCACAACAAAGTCCGGACCTTCCGATTCAGATTATGAACCAGGTGGGATTTAATACTCGTCTGGATTGTTCAAAGGCTTCCTTTTTTTTTTTTTTGGATGGATGTGTGCATATTTATGTGCTGATGTGTGTGAGTTTAGAAGGTTTCTGTTTGTATCGGTGTGAGTAATGTGTGTATCTGTGTGGCAGCGAGTGTTTAAAGCCTCAGTCACTAGACCCAAGGGAAAGGGAAATGAAGGCAGAGGAACAGGGCAAAGTTGCAGCGTGGGGGTCTGTATCGAACCCGGGCCATCTACCCACGATCCCTGCTGCCTCCAATTTCAGCACCAACGCCGCCTGTTAAACCCCATCAAACAGACACACGGCGGCACAAAGGAAAACCTCATCTCCACGGGAAACTAATCCGCCGGTGTGTGCTGTAAGCCTGTCAGGTTTTTTTTTTTTTTTTATTTATTATTGAAAGAAGTCATCACTCATTTTCAGCAAAGATTAAAAGTATGGCTAAATTGAGAAAATCCGCTTAGGAATTCTGAATTTAAATACAGAGTTGGAGGGACGGCGAGGAGAGATGCCAAGGCTGTGGGGAGCAAAGGCAGGTATGGGAGGTGAGATAAATTGAAAATATACATATTTGTTTTTGTAGTTTCCAGACTGTTTTTTTTTTGTACCGGAGCAGAAGGTAACTGGAGGAAGGAGGGCGCCACGTTCACATATGGCAGATGTGGGTAATAAGAGCGCCTCACCTCACAGGCAGGCTCCTGATTGGAGATTTAGGCTCAAGAGACACGCATGTGAAATGACTTCCTGAGACTTTAATTGCCTTGCTGTTGGCAACAAGGTGTTTCGGCAGGGGAATGCCAATTTCCTACCAGCTTGGCCATGTAGCTGGGTCAATACTATGATCTGCAGCAGCGAGGTTTAACTAACTTCAGCGGGATCAGAACAGCAGGGCGCCGCTCTTCCTTGGAATTGTTCTTCCATGAAAAACAAAAGCCTCAAATCTTTGGTTCAAATGCGTACACGATGGAGCCACGGCCTTGTTAATGGGAGGCGTTGGGAGTAAGGCTGGAGAGAGGAGGGACGTATGGTCTGGCAGGTAGTAGAACTAACCTGCTGCCAATTATTGTTTCCTGTGTGATGTATTTAACCTCAAGAATACATCTATATTATTAATGTCATAAACATTTTTAACATCCCTGTTTTGCTGATTATACAGTTACAAAGATAAGTGTTATGAGGTAGTACATTAAACTGCTACTAGGACTGGAACCCATTAGCTAAGCTAGCAAGTATACCTTGTAGTTAGAAGGGGGGGAAAAAAACAGGCTTTTGACCTAATATGCATCACAGGGGTCGTTCTGTCACAATGAGGGTTTTGTCTGTTACATTCATTATCGTTCCCTCTGAGGTCTTTATTTAGCACCTGCCTGAACACACCTAAAAACGAACGCTTTTGACAGACTTTTAAATGTAAATAAGTGCACCCCTTCATCTAAAATATATGTACACAAACATAATCTAAAAACAACGTACCTTCATCTCACCGCTCATCTGTTTACATTTATAATTTGATACCTCTGGTATAAATCTGTATCCTTTGACATGAAAATGTTTTAATTTGAAATTATAGTTTTGCTGATTATTAAGTTATAAAGATGGTAAATTGCCGCTAGGAATGTTAGCCATTAGCCAGGCTAGCAAGTATACATTGTTCGGCTGGAATTTTTTTTTAACTTGATACACATCAGAGTGGTTCTTAGCTATGCTGTGTTATGTGAATAATCATTCCCACCTGATTTAACACACATAAATACAAATAAATTTGACACATTTTTAAAATATAAAAGTGCATCACAACATCCAAAATATATGTAAAGCAATGTATATTTTAGATTTATGATGTGATATCATTTTTTAGCATTTGAAAAATAGGACAGCAGATACTTACACTGCAGCTCTCCACAGAGAGTGACGAATCCTCGGGGACTAAACTAAATCATCTTGAAAAGGTTTCCTGACAATTTCAGTCAAATCTTCTTCTTTTTCAGTTATTTTACTAATAACATATCCTCTCTATTTCTACATGTATGCAAGTGATGCCTTTTTTCTTGATTTAAGAGTCAAACTCCAGAGTGAAAACACTGCATCATCCACGAGGTTTATGTGTCAGCTAAATAAAGTAACGATTTAAACTCAAGAGGTTTCTGTGCAGAGGACGGTTCTAAACATTGAAAAGGTTTCAGAAACGTAAAAGATAAAGTTCAACACTGGCTAATGAAGCTCCCTCAGAAAAACATAAAATATGTATTTTTGTGTGTCTGATAATTGACTTTCACATCAGTTACTGCGTTTGTATTCGTGGACTCATGGAGACTCCTCGTGTCTTTGACTCATTTCCCTCTTTTATTTTTTCCAGGTCAAATCTTGCCGGCAGTCCAAACAGACTGATATCTATGAGACTCGGTGGTCAGATCGCCTGAGTCTTAGGTGATAATTATGTCAGCTCCCAGACCAAATGATGTATTATTTATTTTTCAGTAACTCGCCGCTCCCTCCCGCTCTAACTGCTGGCTGAGATGTGTGCCCCTGGAGTGGTCATTAATCTGATATCTGGTCGGCCCGGGCGCAGCCCCTATGATCCTTGCCCAATCTCAGATCCTAATCCAAGGAGGAAGAGGGCTGCAGGCCAGGATTTGGGGGCCTCGGCTATCTCTCTCTCTATAATTGATAGGTTTTAGGCGATTATACCCTTCACGTGATTACGATCTATAACGATGTATCGATTGGACTGTACCAGCATCCAACCGAGCTGCTTCGCTCGCCAGAGACACCCACACCTCTCGCCCCGAATCTGGCTCATGTTGGTTTGCAGCTATTTTCAAACTGAAGAAAGTCAACAAGCTGTCAAACTGTGCAGCAAATACACTCATTGATGAAGACGGACCTACAATGTGAGCTTGTACTTTGTGTTTATATACATGCATGATACAGTTTCCTCCGGATTTATTATGGACTCAGGCTAACATACTATAAATGAGTGATGAAGCTTCATGAAGCAGTGTCATTATTGTCAGAGTCCACTAGATGGCGGTCTCTGCACTATTTTCCTTTGTTTTGAACAACTGTTCTAATTAAACATCACATCATTTTTAAACTGATACTACTGACCTCTAAACAACATGACACTGCTTCATGAAGCTTCATCAGTCCATCACTACTAGAAATGTTAAGCACTGGAATTGAACCTACACCAGCAGAAGCTTTAGCTTGGAAATAAAAATCTATCTGATCCCGCAAACCAACTCTAATCCATTTTCAAACAAATAATCTTTCAAAACCTTGCTTTATGCCAGGGCTGTGTTTTGGCAAGAATCTGGCGATACGATACGTACAACGACACAGGGGCAACAATAGGATATGTTGCTATATATTGTGATCTTGTAGGAACACGGATATATTTGTAGTATCGTCCGAGTACTTGAGTATGGCAGAATTTACAGACCACTTGACAAAGTCGTCACTGCTTTCATTCAGTTTAAAGCCAAAATATGTCCAAACATCATCTTTGGAAATGGTTGGAGTCAACTGTGTCCCCTCGTCCTCAGTCATCGCCGAAATCTGGCAGGATTACAATGTTACTTTCCCTGCGAAGGTTGTTATGTCATCTAGAGGATTGAAGTTTGATTGCAACACAAATAGAAACACAACATGAATATTTGCATGTTAATTGTACATTTGAAAAAAATTGAATAATTTTAATTATTTACACACAACCATAAAAGAACAATGATGACACATAAAAAATGATTTGCTAACCAAAAACAATGTTTTTTTTAATAGATCGAATTAAAACCATGAAAAAACATATCATAATATATCTCCATATTTCTATTTCCGAAGACTCCTACTTAATACAGATGAAACTACAGATAATCTACTTTGTATCCTGTTATCAAAAAGGTCTGAACATTTACATGAGATGAATCCATCCAGGAGTAAAAATTAGATCCATGTATCCTTCATCGGATTTGATTATTAGTAAAAATGTCTAACTCAAATTCTGATTCACCTCATTGAGTCCATGAATAAATGTTTAGTCAAAAGAATCCATTAATTAATCCAATTCTTTGTGAATAATTTCTGCACCAGTAGCGTCAAATACAATGTGCAATTTTGCCTGTATTGATAGGACTGAAAGGCAGTTAATTGGTGTCAGTGAGAAAGTAGATTTGTGACTCCGGGTTAATGTATGTACATGTATTGAGTGAGTCAATACTTGTTCAGCTCGACTTGACATCTTTAAATTGTCCCTTACTGCCTCCCGAGGAAGCTGTCCTCTCAGACATTTCTTCATTTCACCTTTTCCAACGTCATTTTTTTATCCTTTTAAAAATCCGGAGAATGAAGAACTGAAACTTTGTCCAAAGCTTATGAAGGTCAACATGATATCATAGTTATTACGACACATTACCTGGGTTTTCCATCACTGTTTCATTTTTAAGGAAACAAGATATTTTAATTATTTGTTTTATCCATAGTATAAGACTGTTTTATGGTCTTTTAAACTGGACTGGTCCTGCAACACAGACCATGTGTATAAGAAGGTTCAGAGTAGACTGTACTTTCTGAGGAGGCTTCGATCATTTAACATCTGCAAGAAGCTCCTCTGCATGTTCTACCAGTCTGTGGTGGCCAGTGTCCTGTTCTATGCTGTGGTGTGTTGGGGTGGAAATGTGTCCAAGAGGAGTGTCAACAGGTTGGACAGGTTGATCAGGAGGGCTGGTTCTGTGGTTGGAATGAAGCTGGACTCACTGGTGACAGTTGCTGAGAGGATATCATTGAACAAACTACTGTCCATCATGGATGATGACAGTCATCCTCTGAACACTGTCATCAGTGAGCAGAGAAGCAGAATGAGTGCACGAATGCTCCTACCCAGGTGCAAAACAAATAGACTCAGGGACTCATTCATCCCTTGGGCTATTAAATTGTACAATTCTGAGTTCGGGGGCAGGAGTGGAGTGAAAGTATCTGGATGTTCTGTTCCATGTTAGTCTTTGTATCTTTGTCTTTGTTGTTTTTCTTTCCTTGACCTATGTCCTTTGTCTTTGTCTTTAGACTTAGATTGTGTCATCTTGTTCTTCCTCTTTATGTTCTTCTTATTTTATTTTTTATGTATTATTTTTTATTGTTTATGAAAAATTGCTGGCTATTGGTAAAAAACAATTTCCCAAAGGAGACCTCCTGAGGGATCAATAAAGTTTTACCTTACCTTACCTTAAATAGTTTGGTGCTGTGTGGGGGCTGTACAATAATTTCAGCCCTCAAAAAGATCCATGGACCACTTAAACTGTGATTCTTTTATTCATAAATCTATAGTTGAAGAGGTCGCGGTGCATTCAGAACTTCCAATCAATCAGTAAATGGCTTAAAAAATTAAATTTAAAATAAATGTTTTTATTGCAATTTTATAATAAAAAAAAAATATATATATAATAAAACAATTTAAAAAAACAAACCAGATCAGTGTAAAACACTGCTATCTTTTCAGAGTTTTTCAAAATTTGCTTGTTTCCATGATCATATGTTTTTTCATTTTTCACTCTATTACATATTGTACTATTTCAAGTACAAAACAGTCTGTCTTAGCAGTACTGGCCACTTCCTGTTTTCTTTTGTTTTGATTTTCTTGTTAAGTCTCTTCCTGTTACTTCTTTACTTCCTGTATTTCGTGTCTTAACAAGAAGGAAATGTCTCGCCTGCAGTTGATCCAAAACTCTCTCAAAATTCTGACCTGCTCTAGTAGAAGAACTCATATTTCCCCGATCCTTAAAGCACTGGCTGCCAGTTTCTTCCAGGATCAGTTTGAAAATTCTTACTTTCTGAGCTATTCATGGTCAGACTCCTCCTTACATCACTGATCTGATCCAGCCTTACACCCCACCTCGGGCTCCGAGGTCTGTGGATCAAAATCTACTGATGGTTCCTGAACACGCTTCCAGACCAGAGGAGAGAAATCCTTCCAGGCTGTTGCTCCTAAGCTTTGGAACGATCTTCCTCTCCCTCTACGTTTGATGATCTACTGACTCCTTCAAGAAACATCTTAACACATTCTTATTTGTGTAGGCTGATTTTCTGGGACTCCTGTGTTTGTCTTATGTGTCTCGGCATTTTAAAGTATATATTTGAACTATGTATTGTTTTTGATTGTTTAAGCGCTTTGTGACTCTGGTCTAGAAAGGTGCTTTACAAATAACCTTTACTTACTTACTTACTTATCATCAGGAGTCTAAGCTTCACAACTTGTCTCAATCACCAATGATCACCCGCTGGATCCTTTAAAAAATGTCACCTTTAGTTTCAGAAGGTGTTGCTTGTTCTCCTCGTATGTTTTCTCGCTTCATGATAATTGTGCTTTGCTTTCTTAGTTTAGTTGAGATCATTCACTGAGTATTTTACTAGGACGATGCCTCCATGGACTTTTCGGCTGTGGGTGTTTTATTTATTTTTTCGAGCTACTGACTCTCATTAATACACTTTTTAAATTAAATGCTCGCCTGACTGTCTCTGCTTCCACTCCTGGGTCTCGCTCTCTTTTGTAGAATTTGCTTTTTCTTTCTCACTTACAATATGAGATCCTTTTTAAACACCAATTGTTAAAGTGCAAATAATTTAAAAACCCAACTCTGCAGACTCACTCACATGTTTCTAATATTGAGGTCTTCCTCTCCAAGATACAGTAAGTCCCTCATCATGACTATGTCTTGAACTTATTACTTTAAAGTTCTCCCCAGTCTGAAATTTCAGCGAACAAGAGGTTACAAGAGCGGAGTCTATTATGACATAATAATGGTCTTCCCTCCTCCTTTACTTTGTTTTTACAACAAAAAGTATTTTGGAGGTGGAGACTTCAGGGATTGATGACATGAGATGAGAAACATTGGTGCTTGACCAATCACAGCAGAGTAGGCGTGGTTATGACAAACAATATTTAATCTTTAGAATCACAAAGTGTTTTTCAGTGGGCGGGGCTTAAGTACATTTTCTAATGTAAATGTAAATATCAGACACTGATGATACAATAGAGGTACAACATCTATTTTAGACACACTTATATCTACACATTAGTTGAACTTTAAATGTCAACATTATTGTAAAACACTGAAGTAAAAACCTTAAATATGTTTCCATGTTTAATAACTTAAACTTTGTAGTGTTTTTATTTGACTCAAAAAAGCTAAGATTTTTATTTTACCTTAGAAATAGATGGATGGAAGGATGGATGGTTCGCTACAGAAAAGTTTATAACTTCTTCTATATAAATTGTATATAAAAAAAATCCTAATAAAAACTTAAATATTTTTGATACTTGCTTGTTAAAAAAAAATTACTTCTCCGCTACCCAGTTTTGCTGACTTTTATTTAAACCCAAAACATGAAGGTTGAAAAAAAAAAAAGGTGTGTACTCCTCATGTGTTGCTGTTTTTTTTTTTTAGTTGTTGATATGAGTGAAGCGAGCGACGTACCAACTGCTGACTTCTCTTCCCGAAATCCATCTCTTTCAGCCAGAGAGCGAAGGAATTAAAGAAAAGCAGACAGAAGCACTTCTAGTTCATTCCAGCATTATGGCACATTTCCATTTTTTCGCCTCGGTCTTAATCTCCATTGAGTGACTGTCATCACCCCGCGGCAGTAATTAGGCATGGACTCTGGACAACAACAGACGAGCCGGCTCTTCCTGAGAAGCAAATTACCTTTAGCTTATGGTAAGCAATATTCCGTGCCAGGCAACTTTAACTGCTGATTAGCAATTAGCCCAAACTAGCAACAGCCCAAGCACTAATGTTTAATTTGCTCCTCTAATGATATACGGCGAAGAGGTGCGAGTGGCCGGGGATGGAAGAAGCCTTGGAAATGTATGGATTTCTACTTAATTCCTTTTCATTTACGACCTGACAGGCCTGCAGGTAGGAAAAAGGGAGGAAATTTCTTAGCGATTAGTAATGGCTGCTCCTCGAAGGGAAGGCAGCCGGCGCATGCTAAAGAGGCGCTCACACACACACACACACACACACACACACACACACACACACACACACACACACACACACACACACACACACACACACACACACACACCGACTTACTGTCTCGTTTCTTGGCCCTTCCCTTCACTTGCTCAATTATTCACAGTGAAGTTTGAATAATAACTGTGTTTTCTCTGAGAAAACAGAGTGATTACGGTTGGCGTCTCCTCCTTCTGTTTGGAGCTGCAGCCATTACAGAAATGAGTTAAACACACCTGGAGAGCGATTACAGAGACCTTAATGGATTGAGGCGCGTTGTCACTGCGATAATGTTGTTTCAGCTATGAAGCTAAATCTAAAAACGTGGCGTATGAAACATCTCGCTATCAGCCGATCAGCCATTAGCAGGAGATAGTGTGTGTGTGTGTGTGTGTACAGTTGTGATCAACACATTTCAACCCAGTAATTCCTGTAATATCTCAAATACGTGCTGCGGGGCAGGTTGTCCAGACGCCAGGCGGGCGGTGGTATGTGCGCCGGCATCCGTCATGACGGATCGTCGGCTCGGAGATAGAGGAGAGGATGAAAAGAGAGAAGAGGAAGAAAGTCTGGTACAGAGAGAGTGGCTCAGAGACAGGGTTGTTCCTCTCGTCCATAGTGATCAAGTCTGTGGCGGAGAGTACTTTTGAACCGGAGGGTGTGGTGAGTGAGGGGAGGCTACCTTCGTCTGGCTTCTCTGGAGGGCAGAGGGTCTTTGGTTCTTTGCCAACCGGAAATGGATCTCTGTGTTTTGTGTTCCACCAGCGTTTTGACTGAGAAGAGCTTCCAGAAAATTGAAGTTGGAGATAGTCTAACCCTGAGATAACAAATCACCCTATATAGACACTTAAAGAACCTCAGGAAGCTGAGTTGAAGAAAGAGTGACCCACTGGTATTTGTTTCCTTTCAGGAATATTATTGGAATGTGATCGCTCTACAAATGTACTTTTTTTAGATGGCTTGTGCATCCACCAACTTATGCGGCTGTGAAACATATGGTTGTCTATCAACTGTTGCACTATAACCTCATGGACCCACAGCAAGCCAGCTTCTACAGTCCCTCTATTCAACATGGTCCTGAAAAAAGAGCAGGCTTGGTGCAGGTTTTTGTTCCAACCAGTCGAGGACACATGAGTTAACAAATCAGCTCTCTGATAAAACGGGCAGGACCTGACTGAAAGTCGACTGGTTACTGTTGTTAAGGTATGTACCTCCCCAGTATCAAATATGTGGCCGTGGTTAAGAAGGAAACGTACTCAAGAATGAGTTTAGACCCCTGAATGTTTCCAGTTTAGGTGTTTTACCAGTTGGATCTCAGGCAAAGGGCTGGGGACACTTCTGTGGAGAACATTCTGGTGTGGTCTAGGGACAGTAAAGTTCTAGATTTAGATGCCCCTTGGCCTTTGAACCTGCAACAATTGGTTCCCAACTAAGCTGGTTTCTTGTCAGCGCATCCTAAAACTTTAAGTACTATATAGTATATATAATATAATATTAAACTGCAGATTGGGAGACTGATCCTCAACCAAAGAAGAGACCTCCCCCAACTTCAACTGCAACCTCCCTCTCACCATGTTCCCTCCTGTGGTGCTACAATGATCGCATTGTTTAAATAACACAATGAATGTCCACGGGGGGTTTCCAGCCAATCGGCTGCTGTGTGGGCATTACAGGTAGAACAGCAAAATTCCGGGAGTTGTAGTGTAAAGTGTTTTAAACTGGAAGGATCACTGACGGATTATATTTCTCTGCAGTTTTTTGGTTGCTAAAAGTTCCCATATTTCCAATCTTCAACTGGAGATAAACAATGTGACTCGTCCTCAGCTAGTAATACAATGTTTACGGCAAAGCCTCTCGTTTGCAAACATGAGCAGTCGGTGTCAGAAGAGGCTCCTCCACCTCCCGCAGGACCTTCGTAATCTGGGGCGGGCGCCTGTTTAGACTAAGACGTGATAGTGGGCCGGACTCAGCAAATCAGGTGGACCGGACAAATCTCTGGTGGGCTCCGTCTGAAACAGGGGCTTGTTAAAAAGTGCAATGGGTGTTGTGGGAATAGACCCTCTCCCCTCGGGGTTAGGGACTCCTCCTCTCTAATGAAGCCGGAGGATGAGGCTCGTTATGTGCTGCTGCCTGTTATTCGCCGGGCCGCGACTTTCCTTCTCCTCTCACCCTTGTTTTCTGCCTCTCGCAGCTGTAGTGCAGTGGCTGCAGTGCCGGAGCAATCAAGCGAGCCATTTCGGGCACTTTCTCTCCCTCGGTTCTCAAACTGCTCCACTGTTATAGATGTTTCAGAGGGGAGTGATTTAGAGGAGAGGTGGCCGTACAGAAGTTGAGACAAATGGAGGCAGTCACCGCTGCTGGTGAACATCCCCAGTTTGGACAGATGTAGGGCTTAGATGGTGACGATAACAATGAGACTGGCCTAGTGGGTCATTAGAGCTCTAACAGTGACGATCACTCACTCTCGGCCGCGGACCTGTTGGTGAAGACTAAAAAAAAAAAGAGTGTTTTACTTAAATAAACAATGTGTAGAGGCTCGATTCTGCACTGTAGTTACATCTGGAGGACATTTGACATTTATTTTATTTACTGAAATACTAAAGTAATCACACATGGTTTTTTTTAGCCCGTGTGCAGCTGACTCTTTCAAAATCGTACCAAGAATTGTGTCTACTTCCTGATTGTTACATCACCATGGTTGTGTCCCCAAATCTTCTCCGAGTGCACTGGTTTATAGTACACATTAAGATACGTACTTGGTCAGTGGGCAAACTTTCCACAGATAGTACTGTCTCAAATCAAACATTGTCGCAACTCACTTACCGGAAATGACTACGTTTAGCATCGTCTACGTCACTAAGATGGAGGTGGAAAGTGTCCATCAATACACACTCAGTTTTCTGGCCATTTGAGGGCACCAATTTAGTGCTCATTGCGCATTACATTTTCGCACACTGCTAATTGAGGCGCACAAAATACTAAGTTTAAGTGCACAAGTGTGCGATTTTGGAACACAGCCCTACTTCGTGATTGTTAGAAGACTATGTATTTTCAGTGCGTCAGGATGAGAAGTGTGCGAAAATGTAGTGCACAATGAGCACTCAATTGGCGCTCTAACCTGCCTGAAAATTGAGTGTGGATCGATAGACACTTTCCACCCTTAACGGCCGCCATCTTAGTGACGTGGATACAAGTCTTACAGTGTACTGTAAATCAAAATTATTAATCTTCCTGTCTTTTTGTCACTCCTTTAACCTCACATCATGTTTTAATATCAGTACCCTAACATAACGCTTCCCTTGCTCTCTAGCCTTTACACTTCTCCCACACTGTACACCACACATACCTCACTCTCTTCTTCGCCGCCCTTGATCTCTGAGCGATGCCAAAAAACCTTTCTATTAAAAAGTCTTTTTTTACTGTTGTTGTGTACTCTCTCAGAAAGTAGTTGCTGTTAACATCACTTGACTGTAAAGTCAATACTGACGTTGTAAGCTGTTATTCTGCAGCTTGAAAAATACATATTTTCAATGAGGATTAAATGTGGTATTTTTGCTGAATGTTGCCATTATTGCTACAATAACACCAGTCAACATGCCACAAAGAAGCTGTTTCCATCACAAACTTCCACATACCTGATAAATAAACTGCCTTGAAGTTTAAATACCGTACACACTGGGAAGGTGTTCAGCAGGCTCTGGAAAAGTATCTGCCCGGCAACAGGTTTCCTATTCTAATGGATACGGCCAGTGAAAGACGGTTATCATGGAACGAACAAGATAACAAAACAACACGTCATGTCGCGTGACATGATCTTCTCGTGTGAAAGACAATATCACTTTAGTTGTTATGTGACATCAAAGGCAAGAAGATTGTTGCGTAGACATGGGATGGATCATTCAAAAACTACTTTCCGGATTTATATCCGTCTTTTAACAGAAGCTCACTTTTGCAATTTTCCAGTGTAATAATGGAGAAACTGACATGTTTCATTTCTGGTGTGGACAACTATACTTCTGTATGGCAGCACTTCCTCTTTCAGTGGAAAACAGTTTTTTTTTAATAAACTGTTAATAAACAAAATTACTCACCAAATTTTCATGGAATTTGATTCAAATGACTGTTGAATGTTACGATTTCTCTGTTTCCTAATGTTTTGCTAGTTCTGAAAAAATCAGGCGATCTCTTCAGTGAATGAAGAAACCTTGAACTTTACCAAATCCAGTTGGAACTACAGTGAGTCAGTTCACAAACCGACTAACTAACACAAGCTTCTTGGCGTAAACAATAAACAACCCACAAACTAGCTACTTCTAAAAGTTACATTACAGCCCAGAACATCCCTAGAAGACTGTTGCTAAAAACTTCGCTGCTTCTGTCCTTGTGGTTTTGAGGTGTCAAAAACAGCAAAGATAAATATTTTGCTGCTGAAATAGAGGAAATACAGACAGTAGATTTGAGCAGAGGAGCGCTCCCTGACCGAATGTTCCACTCCCAGGTTATTTGACTTTTTACTTCCTATTCCCATCCACGCTCTGCTCAGGTACGACTGTTGTGTATGTAGCTGTTGTGGAAGTTCAAAAGGGAGATTTTTTTTCTTCTTTCCTCTCCCACTCTTTCAAAGTCTACAAACTTTTTCTCCAACCTGTGCAGCGGCTTTGCCCACACTCAGGGGAGAGGTAACACGGAGCAGGAACAGGGAACTCTCATGCATCTTCTCGCTCAGAAGTAGACTGACAGCCAACTGGTTCAAAGCTCCTCTCTCTCTCTCTCCCTCTCTCCTCTGGTGAGGAATTTCAATGTTTCATTTTTTTTGTTTTTCCCCCCTCAATGTTTTTTTTTTTCTTTTCTCTCTGAGACGCTCTTTTTCACAGGCCTTCAAAGCTTTTCGCGGGTTCATTGATGAATTAGGATAAATAATATTCTCCGTAACAACATGCCCCAAGTATGATACTGCAAACAAAAGTGCTTTTTCTTTGTCGGGTCCTTAGAAAACATGCAAAACTGGCGTTTCCTGCTCTCCAGGGAAAAAACGTCTCACTGCAAAACACGGCGGGATTTGCAATTCCCGGTAACACGGTGTCACCGGTGAACACGGATTAATGCAACACTGGAAAACAACACTAACGTAACAACGGAAATGTACTGCTCAGACCCAAGATTTTCATCCCACGAATCCAGGCGCCTCATGTACATAGAAGTTTGTGGATTTTCTACTAAAAAACGGTCGTACACTCAAATCCAGAAAATGGTGCACGTACCAAAATATTCAGACGTATGAATCTGTGCGTGCACACAAATACAAACACTTTATACATCCCAATTAATGTAGAATTAATCGCAGACTTGTCCGTCCCTTTCCAGGCCCTTATTTACATATTTAAATCAAATCTAAATGAACCAGAGTAAATTGCGTGAAATGGCGGATTTAAATGTTCTGTATAAAGCGATAAATGTGGTCTTAATAAATAAAGATCATCAGTCGATCATCATTTTGATCAATATTGATGGTTAATGTAACTCTGATGTGAACATCTCAACGTGACGCTGACATGGACCTGAGCGGTAAATAAGTTCGTACGCCACCTACGAACTTGTCGGGAAGTTTTTAACGCTCTTGTCATTATTGCTTCAGAAATGATGCCATGTTCCATTGATTTTGTTGATCAGAGCCAAATGTTATAATGAAGAGAGTGCCATCTAGTGGCCTTTCAAAATGATGACACTGAATCATGATTCAGCTCCAACAATTGATGCTCCATCATGGTGCCTATCATCACTAGTATATCCCAAATCAGTATATCCTGGAGATCAGATTTTGGACTTCTAACCTCTCGTTGAAAATTTTGAGTGGGGAAGCAGCTCCATTACATCAAGAGAAGCGTGGGATACAAGGATGTCAGAAAGACATTTTGATTGAATTCAAGCCATATTCATTACATACTCAGTTAGCAAGATTTCCTGATTTCAGGGTGCAAAGGCCCATTAAACATGTCTAGTTTCAATTAAATTAATTCCATATTTATTCCATATTAAATAATATCCACTCATTCAGCTCCTCTCAGCAATTGTAAGACCCACAATCCTTCTGAACTTATCCTTTTCTCTCCTCATTGTTTCTTCAGTTATTTGGTTTTCTTTTTTATCCATTATCCGTCGTTTATCATTTATACAGTACAGGCCAAATGTTTGGACACAACCTTATATTCCATGTGTTTTCTTTCTTTTATTTCCATGACAATTTCTAATTGGTATATTATCACTGAATATGGAATTATGTACTCAACAAACACATTAACGCAAAACATGTTTTATATTCTACTTTCTTAAAAGTATCCACTTTTTTTCGGGTTCTTGTTCTTCCTTGACTTGACTTTTTAATGAAGTTGGTAAACGGCCATACTGGAAAACTGAATTCATATTAGCACAAGAACCAATCAGCTGAATTCAGAGAAACATGTGACCATCAATGCTTAAGGAAACAAAGATCGGCCAGTAACTAATTTTGGTTTATATAAAGTTTTCTCTAAAAAACTCACAAAAGCAATCCTGACTTACCCAGGCAGTTTCAATGCTAGTGTTGTTTTTCAAATGATAAAATAATGACAGTAAAATGCCTTTAAACACAAACTGAACCATTCATTTGCTTTAAATTGCGGTTTAGGCATCGTAGGACACCTCAGAGGTTGACATTGATCCCAAACATCCTACAGTATTTATTTTATTATTTAATCCATCCTAAAGAAACTTTAAAAAGCTAAGGGTGTTTTTTCGTGTGGACCTCAAAGTCAAACTTAGTTACAACTAACCTACAACCAACTAACCTAACAACATAATAAATAAGAATCAGAAAAGACAAAAAAGGAAAATTAAAAAACAAAAGAAATATCAAAACTCCCAAAGTTATAAGAAGTAAATACAAAGACAACATGTTTTTCATCAAATATAAAGAACAAAAAGAAAACCAGAATATCCATCTCTAGAAACCTCAACACAAGATGATGACAAAGACTTTTTTTTTTTTTTAAATCATCAAACAGCAACAAAATACCAATGATTTTCTTTTGGTTGCAAAAGCAAATGGAAACAGAATTGAAAGCATGACATTCAAAATCAAAGACACAACGCCAATATCACAAAAACAACCTAAACCCCAAAAGTGGAAAGAAAGTGGAAAATCTCATCTTTCTTGGCTTTGTTCCTCTTTCCCCTCTTTTCAAAGTAAAGCTTCAATTACTGTGTTTTGGGCTTTTTGTAATCCAACGTGAGCCGGCAGTAAGTGTCTGAGAGTGAATTGTGATCTTCGGAGTGTAGCGTGATGCATCATTAAATGTGACTAAAGTTCTGGAAGTAGCAGAGGGCACTGAGCCGTCAGATTCTCTGCCAAATCCAAATGGTTGGCCCTCAGTGTGAAATAAAGTCCTCAAAGGCTGTTAATGTTTCAGATTGAGCTGCTGTGACAAGCCGCCGCACACTTTCCGGGGCTTGTCAAAAGTGAGATTCGCGCTGCAACAGGAAGTCCGAGCGGATGATCGGAAACGCCCAGAGCGTTGATGGAGTCGGTTCACGACCGCGGTCCAGGTTTGTTATCAGCTCCTCGCTGCCCCGTGGCTGAATCAACAGGGACCCCGGATCAGGGTTCTCAGCTCTCGGCCGCCGTGATAAGGAAAGGTCAGCTTGCTGGAATCATCCACCTGCCCGAGGCCGGGTCAAGCTATCTGACAGGCCGGAGTGTGCACTGATACTCCTTCATTTTTCATTTGCTCGTGCATGTGACGCAGCTCTCTGCACCATTGTTAAAACCAAGATACATAATTTCAAGCTTGATTACTTCTTAAAACTTCAGACAAATACATTTATTCAAGCACTAGTCAATTATCAATAACTAGTGAGTATACAGATCGAATAATAAATATTGTATAAAACGTTTTGTGGCAAAAAATGTTTTCTTTTTAAAACTTTTCACAGAATTGGTCAAAACAGTTGATGATGCGGTTGTTGGACTTCACATTTAGCATGTGTAGATGGTCCAAGAAGGAGAGAGCTCCATGCCTTGTTACTCTTAAACTCTTTTTTAGTTTGTTTTTCAACACAAAACCACCAGAAAACAGCTTTCTGAACAGACTTCAGCAGAGTGGGTCTGAGACGACAAAGGATCATATCATTAAACTAACCATGCTTCATGATGCAGTGTCATTATTCCACTAGATGGCAGTCTCTGCACTATTTTCCTTTGTTTCGAACACATTAATAATACAACATCACATCATTTTTAAACTGATGGCGCCACCTACTGACCTCTAAACAACATAACACTGCTTCATGAAACTTCATCAGAACATCACTAGCCGAAGACCACCAAGAGCTTCTTACAAGACTTCTTTGGCTTGATTTGGTTCTCCTATGAAGCAGTTAAAATGCATCTGTATCTTAGCCTTCCTTCTTAAGAGCCTTCTTACGTCTTCAATAACCTTTCAATCTCTGAAGCGCTCGCAATATTTCCCCGGATTAGTCTGTGTAGCATGTTACCCTTTTAGCCTCTGCTACAAACAAACTTTATATAGACTTGTTTAAGTTTTTCTGAATAATTTTTTAAGTTTGTATTTTTGAATGAAGATGAACCTGAGCTCCATTCGCTACGTTACAATGAACTTACAGTTTTGTCTAAATCTCTAAAAGGGAACAGATTACCGTATTTTCCGCACTATAAAGTGCTCCTAAAAGCCTCTAATTTTCCCCAAAATGAATGTTGCTCCTTATAATCCCGAGAGCCTTATATATGAACATTATCTGGTGGGTGACTTGTTTACAAACACTTTCATGACCCTACAACCGACATGCCGTGGGCGGAATAACGTCATTGTGTCATCACAGGGGGGGGACGACGCAGATCATATCATGGCGGACGTCTATGGAGTGATATTAATGCCACCGGTTTGAGCGAGTGTGTCTTGTTTATTGTACACTCAAAATCACTCTGCTGTGCGCTCAACCAGTCATACACATGCTTTCAACATGTCATACACTCGCTCAACATTTGTCTGCTCACAACACGAGTCTCACAAACTGCTGATTAAAGCCTTTTAAAGCATTATTTGAACATCATTACCATGGGAGTGAACAGAGTTTACAGAACCCTTAATAAAGTTTGATTTTTATCTGACTGTTTTGTTGACGTTCCCTTTAGCACAGTTTTATCTAGTGGATGCATAACTAACCCCAGTCAAACGTTTGACTGTATCTTTTATTCTATGCGCCTTATAGTCCGGTATGCCTTATTTATGAAAACAGTTCTAAAATAGGCCATTCATTGAAGGTGCGCCTTATAATCCGGTGCGCCTAATAGTGCGGAAAATACGGCACTCTGAAAAGAATCCCAACCCTTAGTCGGGTGAACTTTGACTTTAAGGTCAAATGCTCTATAGGAACATTTAGGATTGAGGTCTAAAGATACGCCTGCTGACGGAGTCTAGCCAAAGGATAATGCAAACAAACTCACATTTCCTCCCATCTGACACCCCCCTCCTCCCTTCCCTCCCTCCCTCCCTCTGTCCTTCGTGTTACTCCTGATTAACCGTAAACGAGCAAATATTTTCCCAGTGTTCGCCAGGTTAGATCCCCATTTAATTAAACTGGCTCATTATGTCGCTCTCTGATTAGTGGAGGAGAATCAATTATTCAATTCACAAACACGGGCTGCAGGAGCTGGAGGTGCACGACGAGCTGCTCATTTAATTCCAAGGACACTAATTAGCTACAAAGCAAGCAGTAACTTTCTTTCTCTCTTCCTCCCCCCCCACCCATCCACCCCCTTCTTTTCCAATTACCGCCAATGCTGGACACTTTAAAATAAGCAAGTGAGGAAGAGGAAGACGCCGAGGCTGTGGGTGGGAGTTTTAAGGAGGCGTTTTGGGGAAACGAGGACGGGGAGCTGGCGGGGCGGGTCAATCTCTGCCTTTTATTTTCGCCGGATTCTCCTCTAGTTAGCGAGGTCAGAAAAAAAAAAAAAGGGAGAAGGAGGCGGCGGGGAGCTTATTTGCCGATATGTAGATCACGGAGCCTAAGCATTCAGGAAACGACTCGGGGGGATTTAGCGATGTATCAAGCCGGGGTCCGCTTCACTTTTGTTCTCGGCAATCAAACGCCGGGCAATTATCCGAATTATTGACAGCAGATTTCTCATTTCAACTGCAAATTAAGGATATCAATAAAGCTTTCTGATGCAAAAGTGACTAATTAACCAGCGGACTGGAGCTCTAAAGCCTTGATATAAATAAAAAAATAAAAGCCGGCAGTCGGCTGTGGAAACACAGGGGAACTAATTAGTTTAATTATCAAAACAGCTAATTAAAATTACACAGTTGCCTAATTAGTTCTGTGCTTCTTGCTGTCTCCGCTCCCTCTTTCTTTTCTCTCAGTTGCCCTCTCGCTCTTTAATTGACAGGTTGAAGTTAAGTAGAAAAAGGAGGAAAGAAAGCAGGATGGTGGATGTCGGCGGGAGGAAAAGAAGGGAGGTGTTTTTTTCTTCTTCTGAATATCTCCTCCTGCGGCTATATACTAACAGCGGAATAAATGTCCCACTGGTGAGCAACTTTCAATTTTCTTTCCATTAAACTGTTCGCAGCATCCCAGTGACACGGGGTTGGGTGCAAACGATTTGGCCGAAGCCAACAGCATGCCCGCTGTCCCGGGAAAATATCCACCTAAAAAGATTTTCAATCCAAAACAAATATTTACTTGCATTATCAACCACTTATTCATGGGGTGGATGACACGTTTTAAAAGATTGTAACATGCATCTTCCCTGGTGAACATTGTCATCGTCTTGGAAAAGAAAGTGGCAGTACTGAGTAATCTTTCCATTTAGGAATATATTTAATCCTAAATTAATCATTCTTTAATTCATCCAAGCGGTTCAAAGGCGGGTCGACTGGACTGTGTAGAGTTCAAGGACGATGTTTCACCTTTTGTTCCTAAAACTTACTTTGAACTAGTATTTGTCTGATGAAGCTTCATGAAGCAGTGTCACTATTTTCAGAGACCACTAGATGGCGGTCCCTGCACTATTTCCCTTTGTTTTGAACAAATGTTGTAATGAAACATCACATTTAAACTGATGGCGCCACCTACTGACCTCTAAACAACACAGCAACTGTTTCATTAAGCTTCATCAACCCATCACTACTCTAAACCACTTGGATTACCATGAACACAAGAACCTCGACAGACAGTTAAAAATTGTTGCCTTAAAGCAGGACTACGTAGAATTTGATGATATTTATTTGGTTTTCTAATGTTGTGTGATGACTGGGTTCATTTTGAAAATACATGTGTTGTTATTTGCAATTGCATTGCTCTAATACTTGGGAGAAGTCACAAAAAAAGAATACCCGTTCCCTTCAAAATAAAAGCGTATGACTTTTGCTAAGACAAAACTCAACTACCCACTCTAAGTAGTTTCATGTTTTTCCAAACCTATTTGAAGATTTTGAAAGTAAATCTTCTTTAACCTTGACCACAAGCTTAGACCATGAATTAAAGTAAATGCATTTATTGAAAATGTAATACTTCAAATCTACTTTCCAGTTTAATTGAAGGCCTTTTGCCAAGAAAAAACTCAACGACCCACTGAAATCAGTTTCATGACCCACGATTGCATCGTAACCCATCAGTTGACAATAATAGGTGAATCTGATAAAGTAAGCTTCGGATAGATATAGAAATACAAAAGTCACTTTTTTCTCTTTATTCCGGAATGTTGTGAGAACGCAATCGTATGCAAATAGATTGATTACAGACGCTCTGGAGCTTCGCAGGCTTGCCTGAAGAAATCCAGACCATCTTAATCGATGTTGAGCTTCAACATCAATCGCGTGAAGAAAAAAAAAAAAAAAAAGCAGACGCACCAAAACAACCAAGCTAAGAAATCCGTGTGGAGACGCTTCTCGCCTGATCCATCATCAGCAGATTATGTGTCAGGTGCAATGTGTTCATCCCCTCCAGCCAAAGAACATTGCTCATCAGCAGCCGGGCAGCATGTAAATGGTCCAGTACCGCTCTCCGCCGACCCGGAGTCGTTTGGGCCAGGGGTATTTTTAGCCGCACTAATCAGGGAGCTTATTATTTCTCGGGTTCACGGGAACTTTGAACTACACACTCTCCTGGCCTAAAAGATTCATGAACAAGATGCTACCGAGGGACCTTCCTGAGGCTGGAGAGGTCAGAAGTTGGTGTTCTCCCCACGGCAAACACAGGGGAAAAAAAAAACAAATTATGTGTTAGGACAAGATTGCCTGAGTGTTTGTTGTATGTGTAATGTAGCGAAGGTGTGATTTATCACGGCGAGAGGGAAAATTGACAAATAGATCATTATAGATTGGTGTGTTTTTGTTATCCGCTCCATTAAATAAGGAGATTAGCCGTGTAATGTAACATCTATTATTACTCGGCTGTCTTGGGAAGAGCTGCTCAAAAAGTCTGGCTGCGGTTTTGATCTGGACCTGGTGGTCAATCAATCCTGACCCAGCGTAGACCAAGAAAACCGAAGCTGATGCCAGGACTACACCTTGAAGTGCTTTGTCTCTTTGAGTTAAGGCAAAACCGCAACGTGGACAAGATACTGCAAAAATCTAAACATACATATAAATATACATTTGTTTAGGTTTTCAAGACCTGAAAGTGAATCTTCTTTAACCTTGACCACAAGCTCAGACCATGAATTAAAGTAAAAACATTTTTTAAAGATGTAATACTTAAAGTCTCCTTTAAAGTTTAATCGAATGGAAATCATAAAATTCTCTGATGCAAAAATTCACATTTTTTGATCAATTGCTTGAATAACCATGTCCAGATTCTAAATGTACCTTACTTACAAGATTTTGAAGAACACCTAGTCTATTTTTTTAGTTCCCATTCACATCAGGTCGTTTAGACATATCAACTTTCGGAAACCTGGTCAGAGATCGGATAACAATTAAAAACAAAAATATATATATATCAATTTTCTTTCTAAGTAAGCTTGGCTCAATGGTTTGGACTATTCGGACAACAAAAAAAGACAAAAATAAACAACCAGTTACCATAAAATCCCAAAGGACAAATAATAAACCTCTTAGTTTGTCGAGAACTATTACACTGAACGTGTCATCACATCAACTCTAAATGCTTCCAAATCTCACGATCGGGGATTAAAAAGTTCTATTAGCATGCGCCTGCTGCTTTAAATTCATCTGAATGATTATCTAACTCTTCCATTCTCCTGTTAAAATACTTCCCAGCGTTGTTGTAAACCTCCAGACTTTATTAGATTGTGAGTGAATGCGATGGCCCCTCGAAAAGAGGAGGGCCTTTTGTATATAAAATGCAATCTAGCCGGGGCCAGCTGGTGAAGGGAAGCATGTAGATTACAAGGTGAATTGCCTGCAAAGCGCTGTTCGATTTGAATTGTCAATGCGGCGCCTCCATTTGACTCATACAGAGACCGTTTTGGCTCCGATAGAGCAAAGACAGATTCCATCAGGTCCTTATCTGTTACAAGTTGCATTGCTTGCAACTGAATTCAATAGGAACCAATAATGGTGTTATTTTTTAAACATAAGGATACCTGGGTTTTCTGCACTGGTCAGCAATAGGCTATATGAGTGTGAGAAAAGCATAAAACATGCCCGGCTTCCTTCGCTCCCTGCTGTCCAATACCATGAATGGTGTATTATTCCTATCATTTTTCTGACTTTCTGGAGGAAAAAGTAATTTTATCTTGTAAAGGAATGTATTTTTTCTGCCCTGGTGTCCCCAGAGTAGTTGATATTGTTCTGGGATGAAGGAGTCTGTCCGCCGCATTGATACATCATTGCAGCCAGGCACCATCACTGTCAGTAGAGACCAATTTGGGCCACATCCACTCCGACCATGACATTTAAGAAAAATTAATCTCTTCTAAGCCTCCAGGAGAATTAACAGTGGCAAAAAAAAAAAAAAAAAGTCTGATCAGAAGTCGGCAGAGAGCTCGGAGCTGTGAGGTCAGACTAATGTGGTTCTCCTGACTTGATGAATCCAACAGCTTTTGTGAGAATTCTCTAGTTGATTTCAATGAAAATATTTCAGATTCCAACAAACTCATGCTTTTGATGGCCTCACGCGTTATTGAACCAAATTAAATAACCTTTTTTTAATTGGTTTGTCAGTGTTAAGAAAATTCAACCAATCATCCACTTGAACTCGCTTTAAAATCTGAAAGAAAAGTCAAATTGATGATGTTCTCATCTCAATGACTTTTCATTTCAACACAGACAGAGTTTCTGTCATAATGTAGTCACGATCAAGTGGTCATAATGTTATTCACACAGTTAAATGCAATACAGTTTGGATCAGGATCTTTGAGAACACACTATATGGTTTCTATGTTCTGTCACAAGCTTGTGTTTTTTTTCAGTCATTTTATGATGTCAAACAAAATGTGAAATAAAATGAAACCCATAATAACAATAACCAGACAATAAACAGAAATAGGCAATAAATGCACTTACCCACTTACACATCTACATTATGTATAAAAAATAAGTACACAAACAGAAACACAGAAAATAAATATGCAATAAAAGTCAATGGTCCAATTGTACATAGTTCAACCATTATATCTATACACGGTTTTGATCAGTTCATATTTTTTCGTAGTGTGCCGAGAAACAGATCCAAGTTGCAACCCTACCTGCCCGACCGTGTAACATTCCCCATTCCCATATTGAAGCATGGTAGTTTAGCTCTAGAAACTTGAGTTTACATGTCATTTCGTGGTCGGTCCCAATGCCCTATTAGAGAAAGTCCAGTCGTAAGCAGAGACAAATCTTCTTGTATCGGCGACTGTTCATGATCATAAGCCAGGTTATGAATTTACTGACTTGCATCTTGCGTCTGTTGAAACTAGCAATACACTCTATCAACATCATTGTGTAGCCATTGTGATCATCTTCTTAAATGCAACCTAATGTGAAAACCCAACTCTCTTATGTTTCCAATGTAAAGGTCCCTCATCATGATGATATTTTGAAGTTATTACTTTAAAAAGTTCTCCCCTGTCTGATATTTCGGCGAACAAAACGTTACGAGACTGAAATGCATTATGACAGAATAAGGGCTGCCCTCCTCCTCCAGCCAGATGTAATCACGCCCGCTTTGTTTACACAATGAGTACCTTGGAGGTGGAAACTTCCAGGATTGGAGCGCAGTACCAAAGCTCAATGTTTGACCAATCACAGCAGAGTGGGTGTGGTAATGGTAAACAAGATTTAATCTCGAGAGAAAGTTTTTTTTTAGTGGGCGGGGCTTAATCACATTTTCTAATGTACATATTTCAATGAAAAGAGAGTTTTGTACAAACACATACTGATGATACAATAGAGGTACAACATCTATTTAAGACACACTTAAATCAACACAGTATTGTACAGTTGACGTTAAAATTAGTTTGAACAATTCTATCATGGTTTTAGACGTGGTAGGTTCTTTTTGATACATTTGGTACTCAGGTATATTCCACAACGATTGAAACATTCATCTGCACTAGAAAAAAGACATTACCTAAAGTAAACTATTCCACACTTCAAAAGTGAGCAGTTGTCAGTCAACAGGATTTCGTTTCATGTTGATGAGGTATCAGCATCAAATCAGGAGGCCCGGGGGGGGCGGAGCTTTTTAAAAAGCGAAACAGCGACAACGGCCTTCATCTTCATCTCCGCCATGTGACGCATGTGCAGCCAAAGCATTTGGATAATAGCCACGGCAGCGCCATGATGGAGTGAAGGGATGAAGGCTTTTTGCCCATTAACACCCGCGGAGACGCTCGCAGATTCACTGCCGGGTTATTAGACGGCTTGAGCACTTAGGTAAAAAAAGAGAAGGCACTCAGCGACATGACAGTAAGATGCTTCACTCAGACAAAAAACCTACATCGCAGCGTCATGTTGAGTGTCGGAGCTTGAAAGAAAGTCAAAGTGGAAGCTGCTGAACTTGAAAGCAACATGCGACAGAAGAGTGTCTGAGAGAAACTAATATTTTCCTGTTGTGAGTAAAAAGCAAAACGAAAACAAAATGCTCATATCAGGTGGAACAATACGTGCACCTGTTCTCGAACCTCCTTTGATTAGCTTAAAATGCCTCGCATGCTCCGGCAGAATGAATCTTATTTACATTCCCGTCCTCAGAACCTGTTCAGGAAGAATCAGCGGCGAGACAAGAGCGGAGGAGACTTCGGGAGGAAGGAGAGCGGCGACGGCGCCAAGGTGGCGAGGCCTCGGTATAAACGCTCCGACGGCGTGAAGAGGAGGCGACGATAATGAGAGCGGAACTTGTTTCCAAACCTGTCGCATTGTTTTAATTGTTCAGACCAGGGAATGGGTCTGTTTTCTGCGAGCCAACATTAACAAAAAAAAAAAAAAAGAAAGCAAAGAACAAACCTGGCTTTTCCTCGGCAATGTGTTCGAGCAATTACGTACAAACCCTGTAATTATGCATATCTTTTGGAAACATGTAAAAGCCGTATGGAAATGAGACGGAGCTCTGCCTCAACAGCATGTGCGGCGCCCCCTGTGGCTGTGCATTGTTTGATATTTCAGGCTGTTTTGGAGAAGTTAAAAGGAGGATGGGGGGGGTGTTGGTAAGACTTATCGCCCATTTGTTACTGCGTTTCCTTCACACTGTGACAGCTTTAGGTGGGAGTCAGGTCACCTCAGCCTGGACACAGTTCAGTTGGCGCTCACCTCCGACAACAGTTTATCCCCCTTCTTTCTCAGTTCACATCCAATCCTCTGCCTCCATCCTGCTGCTCCTCTGCTCGCCTCTGTGTGCGCTCGTCCCACCCTTAATTAAGTCTGCTGGGGTTTAAAGTGTTGAATCTTGTTTAAAGCTCATCTCAGCACATTTAAAAGGACCATGAAAGTGTGCGTGGTAATAAGGACATAAGCCACACAAATCCCAGACCTGATTCCTTCACAGTTTCCACTTCCCATGTGCGGATTTTCGACAGGCCTACGCACAACGTTCCACAATCAAAGAACCCTCACACACACGACTTCATCGTCTACAAAACAGATAGCTTGCGTCAATGCTTTTATCCAAGGTGACTCACTTAACCTACCAGAGGTTTGAAATCCTAAAAACAAGTACCATATTTTCTGCACTATAAGGCGCACTTAAAAGCCATACATTTTCTCAAAAAACTACGTGCGCCTTATAATCTGGAGCGCCTCATATATGAACATTATGACATTCATGACCCTGCGCCGACTAAACCGACACGCCGTGGACGGGATGACTTCATTGCGTCATCACGGGGTGGGATTAACGACGCACGTCACATCATGGAGTAAGATTACTGCCACCGCTTTGAGCGGGTGTGTCTTGTTTGATGTACACTCAAAATCACTCTGTTGCGCGCTCAACTAGTCATACACACGCGTTCTACATGTCTTACACCCGTTCTAGCTGTCATACACGTGCTCAACTTCACTGTCTGCTCACAACACCAGTCTCGCGCACTGCTGCTTGAAGCCTTTTAAACATAATTTGAACATCGTTACCATGGGAGTGAACGGAGTTGTCAGAACGCTTGATAAAGTTTGACTTTATCTGACTGTTTTTTGACATTCCCCTTAGCACAGCTTTATCTAGTGGGTGCATAGTGCAACCCCAGTCAAACGTTTGACTGTATCTTTTATTCTATGTGCCTTATAATCCGGTGTACCCTATATATGAAAACAGTTCCAAAATAGGCCATTTATTGAAGGTGCGCCTCATAATCTGGTGCGCCTAATAGTGCAGAAAATATGGTAAACTGGTTGCGAAAACAAAATGGGAGTGAAGCTTCCATGCAATTGTAGTATCAAATTAAACCTGGTCAGATTAGACGATCAGATTCCAGTTGTATCGGGAAAATTAATCAAGATGAAGGAGAAGAATGAAAGTCACCTAGCACAATATTTTTGACTCTCCACTAAATTGAAGACCTGCCCCATCGACTCAAGAGGAAGTTGGAGACACTTGTTGTGAGTAGTACATTTGGACAAGGTGCAGTGCTTTAGTCGTAGCAGTCTAATCCTGGTGAATTCTCCACGATGAAGATAACAACCCTGAGGGCTTCCTACCATCTGAATGTCAATGTGGAGCTCATTCCATCACCCGGGATCACCAACATAGTGTTCTGATGATCCTCTGAGTGATGGAACACGCCGTAGACTGGCGAGGTGGATGTGCAGGTTGTAATTGGAATCAAATCCTGATCCCGGTAGGAAAGGTTCCAAATGTCTTGGAGAGGATTCGAGAAGCTACTGGAGGCCATTGAGGAGAGCGGATGAGCGCTACAGATTGGGAGATTTCAATTTGATTAGCATCAGCCGTTCTGGCTGCAGGGAAGTCATCGTTTTGTATCAGAGGAGCTGTCCATTTAGACCACGGTGTCAAAATCAATCATGGGAGAGGCCAAACCATTAAAATAAAAGGGAAGTCAACTAATTTTTGAGGGATGGTTCACCCAAATTTCAAACTTTACTAATTTTCTACTATTATTTTCAGAATCTGTTCCTTTTTAGAGTCATAGGCAAAAATGTAAGTTCATTTTAATGTAGCGACTGTATGCACTCTGGTACGCACTTCAAGTGCTCACGATATTTATCCAGAGTACTTACTGTCTGTATCGCTTGTTATTCTTCTTCTACAAAAGAGCTTAAAATCTAGACTTATTTAAGTTTTTCCTTTTAACCATTCCTCTTGCCGAGGCTTAAATGCAAGAGGGACATTACAGACGAGCACCAGAGAGGGATTTGGGTGTTTTTTGTCGTTATAAGTCAAATAACTCTGGGCCAAATCTTCCTCCAGTTGATCTTATCATGGCAAAGTTCAAATATCACTGGCTGTCCGAGCGTGACCCCCATTCAGAGGGCCTTTGTGAGCCCTGGTATCTACTTTTCCCTCCCAATAATTAAGCAACATTTGCACCGCAGAACACGGCGTCTGAAGCAGCAACAATAGCTCAATGAGTCAGCAATAATGGAGGCATTACTTTGGCTCACCTCGCACTGCGCACCTGTTACCGCCGCTCCGCTCTGGACACACTCTGCCATTTAAAATGGACGTTTTCGACATTGATAACAGGTTAGTGGCGCTTGTGCAAGCTGGTCTGATGAAGACTATTTAAATGCTCGCAAAGTGGCGAGATTAAAATCGAATAAGTGCGGCTCCTTTTTTTTTTTCTGCCTGACTTATATGCATCCGTTCTCGCTGAACCAAACGCAGTGGATTCTGGGTATCCCGCCCCCATCAGCCACCCCACGCACCAATTACCTCTGGATGGATTTTTTTTTTTTTTTGAGTGAAGCTGAATAATTGTGTAATTATCTGGGTGAAATGGGAAGTCTAATGTGTTAAAGTGGGATTTTTTTAAGCCTCGCTGAGGTGGAGGGCGGGAACGAAGCATTCACCGGTGAAGCTAAAGCAGATCCCGCTCATAAATAAGCTGATATGATCATGAAGGCATCCGGAGCAAGTGTCACAAACTAATGAGAAGGAACCTCGGATGAGACAATGAATGAAACATGGACTAACTGTTTTAATTACATATAAACCTCATCTCAAGCACTTTCGCTTTGGTAGCCATGATTTAACCAGAAAGGCTCCAAACCCTGCTATAAACTAGTCTGTTCCACTTGTACTTGTACCTTCCTACATTCGTTCATCTACGCCCCATCGGTTCGTCCTTTAGTCCACATGAAAGTCACTGGAACTTGAGTGGTCTTAAGGTACGGTCACACCGTAAACGATGTATACCCTAAATGCAACTTGTTCACATGGAAAGTCAATAGAAGTCGATGTCTATTACTACAAATTGTTGCGCTACAATATGGGAGCAACATGTTATGGTCACGAGTTGGCTCCCTCCTGACCTGGAAGTGTACCAGCAACCTTCTTGCTGGGAGGCGATTGCACACGTGCCCCCTGATTCCAGATCTTAAAACCTACAGTCTCACATTGGTTAACCCGGATGGTCTTTCAACCCGAGTTATTAGCACACTGATGCTTTTCAATTTATGTTGAACCAGAGAGACCCAAGAGGTTCTGGCACCTCCTATCAGAATAAAGGACTCACTTATTTTAATTCAATTGGACTCCAACAGGCTGTTATCTCAGTCCCATTATGACTTGAGTTGCGGCACAAACTGGTCTTATAGTTGAGAAACTACATTTTACTCAGGAGTTATAATTGATAGAATAAGAAGGGAACAAAATCAATGGAAAGCCATGAAGGTACAACCGCCCCCCCCTCCCAAAAAAAAAAAAAATAACACATTGCATTGACCCTAATCCAAATCCACTCAGAAACCAAGCAATTTCTCACTGCCAGTCTCCAGACCCCGGCTCTCGTCGCGGCGGCGAGCAGGCGGTAAACACTCGCTTGTGAAACAGGGGGAAGGGGAGAGAGATGGGGGGGGTAAATAAAATGAAAATTCAAGGAAAGGGAACATAAGATATGTTGTCTGCTTTCAGCGGTTGTTAGAAAATAAATTGCTTTTGAAAGTAGAAATGTTTACCTCAATTGAGAACCGTTTTATGCCCTTGACAGGAAATTATTTCACAGCTTCTCCAGCAGTTGCTCTTTCCAATGGTGATGTTTCCTTAACCCCCAACAAATAACTTGGCCTTCACATTCAGCTCCAGTATAAATAGCCCACTTCGTTTATGTTCCCAGGCCTTTTCAATATGGTTCCTCAACTAATTTCCCTCCTCGGAGCAGCAGCAGGGGGTGCAGAATAGAGGGAAATGGCACGTCGGTGGTCCAGCCGCCGCAGTATCAGACTGTTGGCAAAGGGAATTTGTAGGAAAACAACAAGCGGATCAGATATGAAATAGCACAGCAAGTTTCCCGGAGACAACATCAGTGTAGCTGCAAATGGAAGTCCGGGAAAGGGCCGGAACTCTCCACCTTCTGTGGATAAAACATGTTATTCTGTATCTGCAGAGATAAACCGTTGTTATTAACCTTCAGGGTTTAGATTTGCTATTGAACTGGTAAAGTGACAAACCCATGTGTCCCTTTTATTTGGACTTATTTTCTAACCTGCTTCAGCTCAGAAGAACATAGGGGGGATTGCAAAGTGGTTTCTGGGTTTACTGACATTCTGGGAACCTGGATGACTACACGGAAAGCACAATTTGGACGGTTGACCAAGATAGGGTGACCCTTACAATTTCTACCGGATGCATTTGTGTTGCAGTTGAGTTGCATCTTTTTGTCATGTCCCACTTCTAGGTGTTCAGGTGCCATAATATGTAGCAGCATCTTCTTCCATAGTAAATCATTTTCTTTCCAAAAGATAATGTTGTCTAAGGAAAAATGGTACATGTACCTGGGAAAACATTCTGTTTTTATCACATTTAACTCCAAAATGTCAAATTTATAAAGACATTTTGACTATTTGGTCTTAATTTCCACTAGATGAGCTGGCAAATTTTCATTCTATAAAATAAGCTTTTATTTTTAGGAACTCCTTAACATAGTCTCACACCCATCACGTATTATTTCTATGCCTTTTTGGTCCGAATGTGGCAAAAAGAAAAATATTCCATATTCACCGAACCAACCAGATGTCAAATACTTTTTAGGAGCATCAGATTAAGTCCTTTTTATTAAAAAAGGAAAGTTATTTTTTGGTAGTTCACCTCCCTACATATGAATGATGCCGCAACACAATTGACAGAGTAGGTCTTTCAAAAATGTATGTCTAACTTAAACATGTATGGACAATTTTATTTCATAGTCTAAACGTCCATCCATCCAAACTTCCAGAACAATGTGTCAGTTTTAGTTTAATATGGACCCTATAAATTCTAATGTATTTTCTTCCTACTTACTTTTGTATCTAGGATTGTTTTTGTCAAAAATAGACTAAAATAAGAGGTCAAAAACCCCTTTATAATCCATTCAACAAAGTATATTTAGCATTTGCTTCTGGATCTTTTGTGATTTGTGGAACTCCATCAAAGCTAAGACCCGATGGCTGAGATTAAAATCTAAAACTGGCCACTATTCAGCGAGCGTTAAATAGCCAAACTCGGCCGAACAACTCGCCGTCGACCTGCGAGCTCTGATTAGATCTGGATTATAGATGGACTGGACACACGACTTTCTAATAAATTCCGAGGGAGAAAAAAAAAATGAAAAAAGGAAGTCAGGCCGAGATCTGAGCAGTGGTGCAATGTGATCAAATTTTCTCTTTCTTGTCTGGCTGCAGCATTTCAAATAAGCAGTGGTCAGCTTCACCCCGAGGGTGGAGGAGCTGCTGCAAAGGTCCCTCTAATCAATGATGGGGAAATAAAGGGTTTTTACAATGACGACCAGAGCACACGTATCATAAGGCGTTTTAATAACCACATGTATGTTAGGATTTGTTTTAATAGTGATGTTTATTATTGCTTTTACACTTCCTGTCTATAATAGTACTCATAAATAGCTGAAATATCAACACGGTTTTTGCTCTTTTATTATTGTATGAAAGGAATAGCAGGGAAAATAGCTAAAATTGCAGAATTATAAAAAAATATATAAAAGTAGTTTCACAGAGCAAGGCTGTCAAACTCAATCACATAAAGAGCCAACATTTTCTTTGAGTAACTGGTGCTTCTTTTACAGGAATTTCAAGTTTAAACCCAAAACTTTTGAACGGTAAACCAGAAAAACTGGAGCTTTTGTGAGGCAGAATAATGGCATGCTTTGGAGTTTATCTAGTTTTTGGTCCACTTTGGACAAGGATTTAACTTATTCTGCGGAAAAAATAAGACAAACTTGGTGGGCAGATATCTCCCTTCAGATTGACACCTGAGGTTGGTGTGGTATAATAGATGTTGGGGTAAGTTTAAAAAAAAAACACTTGCTGTTTAAGGTTTTGTTGTTGTGTGGCTCAGGGGTCGCCCTCATGAGGTAAATGTAAACACGATGTGTTTCTAAGCTAATAAACTGTTTATACTTATCATATATTAACAGTTTGAATCAAAATATATCATGTAAGATTTACCTTCAGGGGCTTTTTTGTCCTCTTTTCATGGCAAAAAATAAATATATATAAATATATATTTTTGAAAGGAGGTTTTTTTTAAGTATGATGTCATTATATGTACATATTTCCATATTCCAGGAATAGATTCTAGTTGAGGCAACAAGTACTGTATATATTTTTATGTGTTTTTCTATCATATTAAGCCTGTTTTTCATTTTTGAAATCTGGATGCAGGGTAATAAAA
Organism: Callionymus lyra; assembly: GCF_982586985.1. NCBI lineage: Eukaryota > Metazoa > Chordata > Actinopteri > Syngnathiformes > Callionymidae > Callionymus > Callionymus lyra. Next base: position 27,980,444 of record NC_141820.1, read on the forward strand.
TGCTTGGTCGAAACTGAAAATTAAGAAATCAAGCCAAAAATATTTCCTCTGTGTTAGTTTGTTCATAGAAATGAATGGCTTTCAGTTAAAGTGTTTTACATTTCATTGCAATAAATCCTACACTTGAATGCTCCAAAGAAATCCTGATGTCAATGAATTCATCAGTGCAGTGTGCAAGTGTGAAAGTTAACACGTTTTCTGTGTTGCTCAGAGTCTTTCTTTCCATCACAATACAGTACAATCACAATGAAATGCGTAGGATCTTGGTGAAGCCTGTGTTGATTGACATGTGCAGTTTTGCGTCATCAAAGAAACCTGTTTTGGCGATCTTTCATTGCATCCCTTCTTCAGAATTATTTTTGTCTGACAGTCTTAATCAGCATTATGTTATAGTTTGGTTTTATTTTATCAAATTAAAAGTAATATTGGAAAGAAATCCCTGTAATAATAATAACAATAGTAATAGTGTTATTCTAAGAATGAAAAAGATGAATAGTGGTCTCCTGATTTAAAAAACAATGTGTTGGTAGTGTTGATGGTGAGTGGTTTGATTTCACGGGGAGTGTTGGTAGCATCTCTACAGTCGAAAACAAACACGCCAAAGCTTTTACTCTGCAAATCACTTTGTGTCCTCACCAGTGCAGCGAGTAAAACAACAAATATAATGGTGAAGCAGTTGTCAGGGCCAATTAGGTTGAACGTTTTCATCGCAGCACTCATCTGGAACAAAGAGCAGCCGCTAGCTAAATGCCATACACGGATTCATGAGTGTGTTTGGACGAAGGCCTGTGATCTATAACACATGTACAACTGTGAGTACAAATATATAAGGCTGGGAAGTTAAAGACGGACTTATGGACAGATCCTGGATGTGGTGATGGTGCACCTAACACCTCGATGTTGTACATTCTATCTCTTCATTTACGCCTTTACATCCAGGAAACTCATTGGTTTATTTCTTAATCTTCAACATCTCTCCTGAAAACATGCCAAACAATCTTTAATCATAGTTAGATTTCTACTAGTATTGAATATTGACCATAATAATGTATCTATGAAAATGTTCCTTAAAGGTCTAAATACAGAAATTAAAAGACAAAATACACTATAACATTGTGGTGCATCATCGACTGTTTGATTCATCAACAAGAAACTGTCCAGTTCTCAATAAGACATTTTATGCTAGATAGTTTAAATATTTAACTTTTATTGAATGATATATTCATTAAAAACCAAAAACATAAAAGGAAGGAAAATGTGCAAAACATTTTTTAGGGCCAAAGTAAAATCTAAATTCGTTTTTTGTCCATTGTGTAAAGGCCCAGGGTCTCACTTGGTTTTCAAAGTCAAAATAGTTGTAATCAGTCCAATCAATGGTCATTGTTATGGGTTCTATCAACTATTGATTTGGGCCACTACCTTCCTGCTATAACTACTTCCAGGGGTGGTATCAGCGGAGGAGACTCACACTTGCCAAATATAAAAACAACAATTTATGTGAGTAAAAAAAACAGTTACAGCATCAAAGATTAGACCAAAGTAAAAACCCACAGAAGCAGAGAACTAGATCACAATCGGAAAACGAGGTTGGTCAATAATGTGGCGGCTTCTTCTTGGTTAAGAAGGGAGAAAAGCTGCAATTTGATCACACCTGCATTTCTCTGTCTACAGGGAAACAAATAACAAAAAAGAACAGGAAGGAACATAACAAAATATGACCCACATTACAGGAAACGGGCAGTTCTCAGTGTCCTTTTTGGGAACTAGTACAATGATGGCCGACATGAGACAGGTGGGAACAACAGACTGTAGCAGTGAGTGGTTGAAGAGGGTGGTTGGATACCTCTGCTGGCTGGTCAGCGCTGGCCTTTAATAGTCGTTTACGGATACCATCAGGGCCAGTTGCTTTCCTTGCATTGACTCTACGCAGAGTGGCTCTGACCTAGTGTTGGTGAAGCTGGATGGGGATGTCTTTCTCTGGTAGTATTACCTGGGTGTTTGTGCCACTGTTTCAACTGTTAAAGCTAGCAAAGAACTGGTTCCACGAAGGAGCTGCCTGTAGGAGTATGTGAGAGTATGGTCGCCCTTATATCCAATCAAGGTTTTATACCTGCCAAGTGTTGCTTTGCCTCTGTGATGCTCCTCCTTAGGTTTTTTCGGTGCATCTTTGTAGGTCCTCACCTCCACAGATCGAAAGCAGTGTCATTACAGTAGGATTCTGGCCCGAGAAAGGGTGATGACAGCCTTCCGTTCTGAACTAACCGGGAGGCTCAGTAGGAGCCTATTCCTGGCTAACCATCCATTTCACTGGGCTGATAACATCAGTTTTGGGTGACCTCTGGTTACCAAAGATAAGTTGGACCACGGTTCTAGGAAGGAAGAATAGGTCTTTAACCAAACCAGGTCAGTTTCATAAACCAAATAGTCCCGATGTTTGCCCTGCAATCTGCTGATAATCTATAGGAATCCACAGAAACACTTTGAAAAGTTTTGACCAAACAGAAACAACTTGACGAGTCAGAGCCCACAAGGTCGTCACCAGTGGAGAGTCCTGTATTGTTAAGCTCTTTGTTCAATTCTAAATGACACACTTGTGTGTGGGTGTTCTCCACGCTTCTTTAAAAGGCCAATCAGCGAGCACAGCGGGTGTGAAGTACACCTAAGCGCTCTTTCAGGGAAGAAAAACACCCTGGAACACATTGAAAAACACAATGAAGTCACTGTAGTGGGTAAGAACGCCGCTTACGCCGAACTTTCAGCCGCGCCTCTGAACTGGCCTTCTGTGTAGAGGTGACCAAATTGCCCAATAAATCAACCTATAAAAGACAACACAGAGTGTCAATTAGCTTGTGTAATTGAATAATTGCTGACCAAAGCGCTCCGACGCATTTGCTGCAGAGACTGTTCGGCAAATGTCAAAAAGCAATTGAAATAAATTACACAGCTCTCGGATCAGTGAAGTGATTAGGACGGCTGTTACGAGTCACCGACTTTTTCCCGCTTGACTTTCTTTGCAGTGTTTTTCTGAGCTTTTAACTCACGGATATCCTCGGAGTGAAGTCAATATACTTATGACCAACTAGCGTGTTACACCCTGGATGCATATTTTAAACTTATATGGTTGCAAACATTATTTTATGCCAAAATGATGCCATACAGTTCTTCTCAACAACAGTCATAAATGTGCTTCACTGGATATTTAAAACTTGTGTAAAAAATGTGTATTGATTTACTTTAATCGTTTGTTTCTTTACTTTTTTGTCATTGCATTTTTTTTTTACTTATTTGAAGTTTAATGTTATTATTTTAGTTTATTTACAAGTTTTGAGCTTTTCATTAACTCCAATTAATGTAAAGAAAAAAAAACAAAACAAAAACGATTTCGATAACACCTTCCTTTTAAATTCAGTTTATATCAACTTCTTTCAAACAATGCCACTATTTCAATCTTTTTTATTGAATTTTTTGTGCAATATCAAAATTTGTTTTCTTTTTTTTCCATTTTAAATCAGCCTATTTTGAAAGTCATTAATTTGAACATATTTTCATCCATTATTGTGTTTCTTCCTTATGTATGACTTTATTTTTGACATATACACTGTTTTGATTCCACCATTAAACCATGTTAACGTTCGTTAACATTTGTGTCCTCTTTATTGTTTGATATATATTCATACTTGGTCGTTAGAAAATCACTCTAAGGGTAAAACATTTAAAAATAACATTACAGTAATATTGACTAAAATACTAAAAAACTAAAACTCCAACCTTTTTTGACTGGTATTAACCCAAAAAATAACTGTTTTATTTTTTATATTCATGATATGTTGTTTATCTATTCAAATGATTTATTCCTTTATTTACTTCATCATGTATCCTCAGAACTGTTGGAATAGTATTTAATATCATGACAAGTCCCCTTAAATCTTACATCTCTTTTCATTTGTCATGTTAAACATTTCATTTAATGTATCAATATATTAGACTTTCTTTATTGAAATCTAAATAAAAGAGAATATTTCAGCTGAAACGACAATATTTACATTGCGTCTTGAACTTTTTAAACAATGCACGCTTCTAAAATAAAAGAGATGCATGTGCGAATAAATCGAAGCAGACGTCAGATCTTTGATTAAAGATTGAAGAATCGCCCTTCACGACCGCCTCCCTCGAGACCCCTCCCCCCGACCGCCAGTGTCCAGCCTCCGTGGTCGCCGAGCCCTCTGTCTGGAATTAACCTCCCATTATTGACTGCAGCAACCTTTGATGACTTCCAACGGTGGAAACGCTGAGACGCCTTCCTGCCTTCGCGGTTAATGAGCAAACATGGGCGGCGACTGTCAGTTGATTGACAGGCTCAACCCAACATAAGGGGTCTCTCCCTAATAAGATGCTGTGATTCATGTTTGTCGTGGATCCGCTGTGATGTCCCTTGATAGCGCCCGTGCTCAAACTTGAGGCGGAAAAAAAAAAAAAAACGAGGATATGAATAAAAGAATGAGCACAAAGAATTGCTTCATGGGTAATTTAGTTATTTCTTCCCTGTTTGTTTGATATGCACAATGGTGTCACCGTGATTGGCGAGCCCTCCAGGAAGAAGAGAGTGACAGACTTTGTAAAGCAGCAAATGAAAGAAGTGAAATTAGGTCTGGAATAATGCGACAAATTTGTTGGAGTCTCGAGTTCTCCTCGTGCCTGTTTGTGATTACTGGACTGGATCTGTTCACTTCCTGACTCCTTAAACTACATCAGCACAAATAAACCATAACATCGTGATCATGTTTTAACAACTGCCGGCAAGAGTTGAGGGTTTGACTCCGGGAAGTGTTTATAACTAAGTCTAATGGTGACGTAAGTTAACCTACTGCAGTTGTGAGCAGTGTTGGGAAAGATACTTAAACGTTTAGCTAAAGTTACTAGTTACTAATTTTAAAAGTAAGTAAGTATGGTTATCCCTAAAGCGCCTTTCTAGACCAGGTTCACAAAGCACTTTGACAATCAAAAAACAATACACAGTTAAAACTATAGACTATAAAAGGAAAAGACACATAGTTAAACACAAACACAGGAGTCCAAGAAAATCAGGGAAAAGCCTGCACAAATAAAAATGTCTTAAGATGTTTCTTAAAGGAGACAGTAGATCATCAAACACAGAGGGAGAGGAAGATCGTTTCAAAACTGATGTATGGTGGAGCCTGACCTTGAATAGCTCTGAAAGTAAGAACCAGAATTTTAAATTTGATCTTGGCAGGAAACCAAGAAACTGGCAGCCAGTGAAGAGTTTTAATGATCATAGAAATGTGAGTTCTTCTACTAGAGCAGGTCACAATTCTCGCTGCAGAGTTTTGTATTGACTGCAAGCGAGACACCTCCTTCTTGTTTAGACACAAAAATAAACTGTTACAAAAGTTACTCAGTTACGGGGACGTTTACTTTGTATTAGTGTTTCCGGTCCCTGCCCTGCTCCCTCTATCTCTTGACAGTTTCCTGGGCTGCACTTCACGAGATCCACAGCTGCTGACAATCAGACAATCAACCATGAGGGCTAAAGCCCGGACACACCCGACAGTCCAGAGTCAGGTTCAGATTCCCCGGTAAATCTTGCTCCTGCCAGACCTTGTGCATACCAACTCTGTACTCGTTCCTCGAATTGTTATCCTGACCACCTTTTGTTTCTGCTAATTTTACTAATTTTGTTTCTCCTCTCCCCTAGTGGATCTTGTGTTCCAGCCCAGAACTGTCTCTCTCTTTCCTTTGGACATTTTGTTGGACTTCACGGACCTTTGTTTATGAACTGAGAAAACGGACCCATGAGCCCTTTTTTTATTTTGTGGACTTTTGTTGTTTGTACTTTGTGATTAAACCGTGTATTTTATCGTTACCTTTGCTGTTGTTTTTGTTGTTGTTCTTCTTCTTCCGAACATGGGTCTTTTGTTTAATAAATCTTCACAAATAAATGAAATAAACAAATCAAATTGGGGGTGTGATGTGTGGCTGATGTTTTGAACACCTCAACAGGACTATACCAATAATAAAAGTTCCCCTTAGAAGCCTAAACACACAAAAAAAAGTCTAATTAAAAATAATAACTCTGTAAAAAATAAGAAACAATACAAAACGTATTCAAAGTCTAAAATAAAAATGGTGCGTAATAATGGACTCCGCTCTCGTAACCTCTCGTTCGTTGAGATTTCAGACAGGGTAGAACTTTATAAAGTAATAACTTAAAAACATGGTCATGATGAGGGACTTACTGCATCTTGGAGAGGAAGACTTCAACATTTTAAACATGTGAGTCAGGAGAGTTGGAGTTTTTATGCCTATTTTCTCAACAAGAATCAAAAATAAATTTGACTGAATAATACCTGAAAAGCTTTTTTCCGCCATTGAAAGGAGAACCAGACCAGAAATGCTCAACAGCTCCATGGACGCTCTCTAACATCTTTGTATATTTTGTTGTTGATGTCAAAACAGCTCAAGATCAACGTCATCCACACCAATCATCTTTTCCATTGTGATTCCCATCTGTGTATATTGAAAAAGACGTTTCACCCGGACACATGGAATGATTAGATTTTTTCCTAAATTAAATGGCCACAAACATCCTGGTTGACACAGAATATGACATTGTCACATGTTGTGTGGTGAAATGCAATTGCAAACTTGAGAATCCCAAGATCACTCAGTTTGTGTTTTGTTTTTTTCTATGAAAATTGCTTAAAACATTTTTCTTATCAGATTTCATTAAATTGCATTCTTTCCTCCAATTTTTTGAGGCCCCCATTAAAGCCCACCTTTGAAATCCAATAACATAGACCGTGTTTCAATCAAATGGCTCAAGGACCAGTAAGGATGTCCTTTTCTAAAGCAGCTGCATTTTTTAGTGCTATTTCGAGTGGCTTTTTATTATATCATTATTGATATTATTGATGCTTCTGTGTGGTTTTATTCTTCATCCATTTTCTGGGATTCTATCATTATCCACTGAAGAAAAACAATTGAAAACAGGAAACCCAACCATCAGAAAGGGTCTACAGTAACTTGGATGATTGATAATGTCTGAGCATTGATAAAATGGACCAACTTTCCAACCAAAATTTTACTAATGGTCAAAATTTTCATTTTTTCAAATTTTCGGCAATTCATTTTTTACTGTCACATGAACAGTTTGCTCTGAAAAAACAATACTAAAGATATGAAAATGTCTTTTCCTGCCATTTTAAAGACTAAACAACAATAGCATTCGTACATAATTTCTGATTTTCTGATAAAACCAAGCTTGTATCGCAACATAGCAATAATCGCATTCATGAACTTATTCTTAGCAAGTGCCAGTTCTCCCTCAGACCCTTCCAATCGATCAGGCACAAGGTCTTTGGAATAACAGAACGTACAAATAAGAGCGCGATACAAAGCTGTCTGGGTAAAAGAAATGAAAAGGGGGGATTTTACAAGATATTATCTTCATTCTTCTACTTCCTAATCACAGATACGCCGGCGTCGTACGTGTTGTTAGGTGCTGTTAAGTGGACGGAGATTAGGATCTCTATATCTCTCCATCTGTTTCCAAATAAAGTGTGTTTTTTTGGTGGGCCGTCTGCCCCGCCACTGGCCGTGAGGTATGTGGAATCAATCGGCAACCACAACGGATTCCGGGGCAAACTTGATGAGTCCTATCTGCTTTCATTTCCCATCAAAGTGTCGGGAAGATCACTCGCTTCCCAAATTAAACAGCATTCACTGGTAACTTATTCCAAAAGATTCCAATTAGCCGAAAAGTGGTTCTCCGTGATTGTGTTTTTCCCACCGAACCCCCACTTTCCCATTCAAATACTTTAAAGAAAGCCTTAAAGGATAAACCCCCCTCCCCTCCGCCCCGATCTTCTTTATCGGTGTGTGTGTGCGTCGGCGCTCTATCAAGTGGTATAAATCTTTAATTTTGGAGATCAGCATTAATGGCCGAAACAGCCTCAGATCTGGGCTCCGCACGGCGCTTTCATCCTCTCGGCTGGAGGAATTCCGGCAGAGGGAAGAGTGGGGGTGCAATCGTTTGCTCCCATAAGTACACAAAATTAGCTGCTTATCGGTTGATCTCCGTACATGATCCTTCAGAAATCTTCTGGCTGCCGCCTTTTGCTAGATCCTTGTTTCCCTGCCGGCTGCAGATAGAGCGCAGAGATGGGGGGGACGAAGAAGAGGAGGGGAGTCGGGGGCTCTAATTAAATCACTTTCCAAAGACAATAAGGCCGGAGCTTCTTTCGTCGTCCCCTGTCGCTCTCGGGCGTTTTTTAACTCTCTGGGAAAATTGAATTATCATTAATCTGTTGGCCTTTTCTCGCCCCTCCTTGCACAGGTGTGTGCATTATCAAAATTCAGCACGCTCAAATAAACAGAAAAAGAAATGGAGGAGAGAAATACTTTCTCTGGAGCGGCGAGGCTCCGCCAGGCTGCTGTTGTTTTGATGTATCCCCTGGTTTGTTAACTCGGCTTTCTCCTAATCAATCAGGAGCCCGACACATCACTCCGCCCGCTCTGTTTTGACTCCTTTTTTCGCCGATTTTTTCGGAGCCGCGGTTAATCTCCAGGCTGTTTCGTAATGTTGCTGTTGCCCCGTTATTCCTTTCGCATTAATGAGTGCGGGCTTGTGGAATTAAGGCCGGGGTACGGTTGCTTGTTAATGGGGGCCCCGTGAACGCCGGAGTGACTGCAGCTCTCGTTAGCTGAACCGGCTGCTATTGATTGCGGCGGGGCCACTGGGGGGCTCCCTTACCTGCGGTTGACTTTGTACTTCTGCAGGAGTTGTAAAGGGGTCTGCCGAACAACAGGGACTACGCACATCTCAAACAAGGTCTATGAAAAGCCTATCAATTAGGCTTTGAAGGTCAAGCAAACTCTCCTCCCTCTCCCCTCCGCCTCGTACTCTTGCCTGGTCTTGAGCCGGCGGTATCTTGCGAGTCTCTCTCTCTCCAAAATACATCTGAAGACTCCATTCAATTAAATATCTCTCGGCTCCAGCTGCTCCCTAAGTGAAAGGTCAACTAAGTCCAGGAGGCTAAAAGAGAAAAGGCATGGCTTCTTCTTCACAGCCCCCCTCCCCGCAACAAAGCCTCCCCCAAGCAGGCGCTCTCCTTCTTAATGATACCCACTGGTCAATCCCTAACTAGCGGTGACAGTTGCCCCCACAAGCACCACTGCAGACCAGAGCCGATCGATCAGGTGAGAGGGGGGGGTAAAAAAAAAAAAAATACACATAATGATAACCTGCAGATATAATGTCAGGCACTGTCCCAATTGGTTGACATTCAGGTAGATGGTGGGGAGAGAACGCCGGCCAGACTTCAAACGCAAAGGTGCAGCGGTGAGCCGTCCTGCTCTCCCGTGCCCACTGAGGTGGGTTTACCCTCTCACATGAACTCTAATTACCCGCACTGTGGCCTCGGGGAGTCCCAGAGGGAACGGCCCGGCGAGTCCGACAACACACACACACACACACACACACACACACACACACTCAATAACCATCAACACAAACACGGCCTAATTGAGTCAAATTGGGCCTCATTACCTGAGCTTTAGTCCGAATGTGTTGGAATAAGGTTAAGTGTGTGTGTGTGTGTGTGTGTGTGTGTGTGTGTGTGTGTGTGTGTGTGTGTGTGTGTGTGTGTGTGTGTGTGTGTGTGTGTGTGTGTGTGTGTGGAGAGAGACGGACCCTCCGATTGTCCGGCTTCGTGAGGCAGCTGCGGACCTCGGGCCCCGAAATAATAAATAGTGGAGAGGAATCGGAGCGAGCTGTGTGAAATAACTGACTCCACTATCTCGACTGAGCGATACAGTTCTACGGTAAAAACAAAAAAAGTTCTCATCAACAGATCACAAAGCTTTAGAACTGCAGTCATGCCAATTATAGTGTCCTCTTTATTTGATTTATTTTCATTTAAGATCCAAAGGATTGTCAGAGAATATGCTCAGAAAATCTGTGTTTCTGTGTGTTTTTAGTTTAAATCAACTTATCAACATGGTAGTAATTCTAAACACATATAAATAATTAAAACTGACATATTTACTGTAACAAACTTTCAGCTTTAAACTTTTATTGTTCAGTTGTATCTGCCTCCTGACAAGTCAATGTCCATGGTCTTGAAACAATTCCTGCAATTAAATTCTTATTTCATGTTTTTGAGTAAGGCAACTTAGACACAAAAAACAGTTTTCATACTAAAATTAAAATCACTCACTAACTAAAGACTCACTAACTCAATAAACTCTTTATAACTCACTCTTAACTAGTTGTTCAACATCACTCTCTTTTTGTCCTCGCTCCCTCTCAGCGAACTCAGCTGTGTGTGCGGAGTTCAACTGTTATAAATAAAGTTTTTTTTTATTATCGCGTCGACCAATCAGCAGTGATTGTACTAAGAAGACTGTTTAAACTCTGGTGAATCTGGTCTCTGTTTGGATCGACCTTAAGCAGAAGTATTGGTAAATACAATAATAATAATTATGTTCTCTGGAACAACTTCTGAGGAGTTACGGTGTGAAAAAAAGGACATTACCAATGCTGTCATTTGACCACAGGATCTGAAAGAAATGTTGTTGTTTTTTTAAGCTAAGTCCAAAGCAGTTGCAGGAACACACCAGTGTTCTCTTTCTTTTGATATTGCCTTGAATTTTCCATGAGGTAACAGTTTATTTTTTTTTTTATATATTTTTTACATTTTTTTATTTTTTATTTGTCAGTGACTTTGAACAATTTCCCTCCAAAGCAAACATATTTTAACCTGTACCATGATAACAGCTGATCCTGAGTTGACACTGTACTTTCATCTTCCTTGTAATGTCAACTGGAGTCTTGCCTCGAGGAAGGTCTATCTGGCTGAGATTCCCAGCGAAGGAAGGATCTCTCGTGGTGGAGCAGCGTCCCCAGTGACCTCATTTACATGAAGAGGATTGTCGGTTTAAGGCAATCATTCCATTAAGCCACTAAACTTCATACTTTTTGGTGATTTCTCCTCCCTGACAGTGGGTGGCGCTGTGACCTCCGGAGTCTTTGTCAACTTAAAGCAGAAGGGTGCTAACAAAGAACGACCAACAGTCTGGTAAACAATCAGCCTTTGAAAACGTTGAAAAGTAAGATATTAAAAAGTTTAAAAAAAACCATTATGGCATAATTTCAATTAAATAAGCTTGTCAATGATGTTTTTTTTTGTTAAAAATAATAACTTAATTCTTAACAAAAACAACTAAAAACAAGTCAGAACATCTTATTTTATCCATCTTATGTTATTTATATTTAATAATATTAATATTTAATTTTATTTGACTTTTTAGAGTTTTCTTTGGGAGACATATTATTTAGAAAAGGGTTAAACATGTACAAGAAGGAGAGTCTCGCACTAGTGATGAATACTACTGAAGAAAAATTCAAATTTTAATTGTCAGTAGCATTTCTACATTTTAGTTTTATTATTGTACTATATCATGAGGGCAGTATAAAAACACAAAAGGATCGCAGGTGGCCCACAAGCCACACTTTACTTAGGTCTGCAGGTCTTAGTCAAGTTAAGTCCACTATACAAGACTGTGGAACTACATATATGTCCACTGAGTGTTATATATTAGTTATGTATTATATAAATGGGTTATATATTAATCTAACTTTAGTAAATCCCCATCAACTTTTACTTTTTATTTAACAGTTTTTTCTTTCCAGTTAAACAATAAAAACGACTTATTTAATTTGTAAATTGTAGCAAAAACCCTTTAAGTTGCACAATATTATCGTCATTCTTCTAAACTGTAAAAAGTAAAATGTATTTTCTTGCCGTTTTTAATTTTGAATACAAATAATGTATTTTCATTCCAAGAGGTTGCGAAAAAAAAACACTTTTATCAGCTATAAAATAAATAAATAAAATGTCTTTTCTGGTGGATTTTTTTCCTCCATTTTTATCTACATCTGTTTATTTTGTCTTTTATTATTTTTTACTTATAATAATAATATCTATTTTGTTTGCTTTCATTAAAAGTAGTTTTAATAATTAAATCTCAAAACATACCAAAAGTAATATTTAGTTTTAAAGCCGCCGCGTGTTATCAGATGAGAAGGCGCCGGTGTTATTTTTCTCGTCCGGCCGGCGGTCGAGTCATTAGAGGATATGATACTTAAATCCAGGCGTCTCTCTCCTCTCAGGTCCTGATTTTGAGTATGAACTGGACAGACGCCCCGACTCCGGTGGCACAAAGTGCCCGGCTGAGTCGCCCCTAAACTTCCATCGATAGGCGGTGGAGTGGCAGCCAAGCAGCTCTAAGACAGGATGGCTGTCGCTGCAGCACCGATTGGAAGCGGCAGACTGGTCGGGGATCCAGGCAGACGCTGGCGGGATCTCTTACACTCCCATTTACCCGCTTTCTCTATCTCACTTAGCTTCTCTTGCCCAAATGAAAAAGTGCAGACTAAAGGTGATCACATTTCCCATATTATCAATACCATCTGCTCTATGGCCGCGCCGCGATGCTGTCGCCTCTGGCCTGGTAACCTTGTTCCTCCGTCTCTGTCCTTCCCCACACTTTCCTGCACTTCTTCCTGACTTACTTTAGAAGGCACGAGGCAGTCTGAGCCACAAGTGCCTTCACACAACTGCAGCATCCAAGCATCATTTGCAAGAAGGTAATCCAACAAAAATTATAACTTTATAGGTGCACGTTAACAAAATGATGAGTTAACTTAAACAACATTTATAACGTAAGGGATAAATATTCTTCTCAGAAAATGATATATTAAATGACAAATGCTGTGTTTGGAGAGAAAAAAACAAACACATTTTGCTTAAATGTTGAGCATTTTTTCAACTTCTCAGGCAGAAAATTTCTGAGCCTGTGTGTGTTTGATCTCTCCTTGTACAAGTAAAATACCTGTGACTTAAATTGAGTTTTAATTTTACTAACCTGACATTATCAAGATTATTTTTCATACTATACATATTCTCACATTTGGTAACAAGTTGTTCTTCTTTGAAATATTTTCTTAGGATAATTTAACTGTAGTTTATTCTCTATTCCATTCTCATTATTCTTCTTATAGCTAATGAGATACATTCACACGCTTGATTTTTTCTGGTGTTATATTTAGTTTTTCTCTTTATTATTGCAGTACATTTTTCATGTTATCTTGTGCGTTTGTTGATTCAACTCGTATATTAATTTATTGTAGGGTGGAGGCTTCAGATAAGCCCACCATGTTTTTTTGTCTCTGCCAACACTATTCCAGTATATATAATGTTGATTGATGGATTCTTTAAAACTGTGTAACATAAAAAAGTCTAAAATCTATTGTAAACTAATGAAAAAGTAAAATGGTGGAAACAATCCCTGTACATTTTTGTCAATAGTGACATAACTGTTTATTACTCGAGACTATTTTGGAACCAAGTTGTAAATGTGTTGGTTAACAGACTGTGTTCTGTCAGTATTCATTTGGTGTCAACTTTTGTGTGAGACGGAGAGAAAATCATTTCACAAGATAATAAAAATGCATCATCCAAATATGAAATATAATATATATATTTTTTTTCAATTTCAGTCAGCATGTTGCGTATTTAGTTGGTTCAGTTTAAAAACGTAAATTTCCAAAAACAACGCATTTTTAAATTGAATACATTCTGGAATATATGTGATTACATGTAAAACTTGTAATTCATTCTTATTTACTGCATGTGTTATTTACTTTCTCCAGCTGATACATTTGACGTGTCAATCAGTTATAACAACAATGTTAACATGCTTTGTAATTGATCCATTCCTTATAAATTCTTGATATACATGTTTTCCATTGTTAATCCTGCAGAGCAAGTGTTTTCAATACGGCTCCGATCAATCCTTTTGATTCCTATTGATTTCCGGATCACTCCGGCGTCCGCGTCAGAGACAATAAATGCCTTTGAGCACTTTGATTTCTCATTATATCCGTGTCGTCGCGGCAGAGCCCTCCTCCCCGGTCGATATATCATGTTCTCAACGTATCGCTCGACTCAATCACTACCTATTGACCCCTCCCCTTATGGGAATGCTTTATATGACAGGTGCCGGACACATATTCAAATATTCTTGTAAGCATCTCATTTCGGTCAGCGCTAAATCCATAACTGGATTTGGATTTCTACAGTGTTGGGAAAACTGAGAATATCTGAACATGACTGTCTCGGGTGACACGTTACTGCTGAAGTGGCGAGCTCCTTCTGGCTCGAACTTAATGTCTGACGGCAACGACGACCAGTTTTCTGGAAGTCGGAAAGCCTTTCCATTGATTAAACATCTATCACGCGTTTGACGGCAAACAATATGATATTGATTGTCGTTTAAATTGTCCCAACGGTGCATATTTTTTTACGAAAAAGATTATCGAACACCGATACGTCTGAACGTCTATCTTTCACTTCCTGGTTTCAGTCTTTTTAAAGGCGATGTTTCATCAGAAGTTTGACGGTGGTTTCTTTTCCATCTCTTTTTTGCACTGTGGCGAACATTATAGTATCATTATAGTAAATTATCCGATTTTTTTTTTAACACAGGAAACTCTCCTGAAACAATACTCAAACAAAGTCGGGCACGGAGCCATTTGCGGCCCTTGAGATGAACTAACTGAGCCTAGACCCTCATTAATAAGCTTTGTAATGTATTATTGAACTAAATAAATCGTAGTAATACAAATAAATACTTTGAATGCCATAAGCTTTTAATGACAGGATCATGAGTCGAATAAAAATATCACAAAGTGAAGCGGCTAAATGTAGCGATTATTCCTAAATACTGAAAATGTTCCTGTTTGTCCTTGATAAAGTTCTCAATTGGACTGGTTCTTAATAAAAGCATGTTATATTTTCAACTTTTAAATGAGGTGTTGGGTTGTTTGTTTTCACTCCATCAAATCATGTCTGCTTCGAGAAATATTTTGATACCACTGCCTTAGACACAGACATAGTATAGAAAAACAAAACAGAGTAATATAATATAAATCAAAAGAACATAAATCAAATGTGTTTTAAATCAAAATGGCAATGTCCCATTGAGAGGCACAAAAAATAAATAAAAACACAGTTAAATGTGGGTACAGAAGTGCAGGAGCTGCTGACAAACATGACAAATATTAGTTTAAATAAATAATCTATTGATAATCTATTGATTGATGTTGAAGAAGAAACTAGAAATAGAACAGAACTAATACATATCTCCCCCTCTATTTGAATTCAAACAATAATGAAAAATATTGTTCTTTCTTGATTCCATAAAATTCAGAACACAGGATGTTCGTTTCTGTCCTGTGTTCTCTTTTCATTGTCAATTTTGTAGAAAACCTTCATTGTGAAATCAAAAGATTATTTTGAAAAATGACTGTTTGAATTCTGACCTGCTCTAGTAGAAGAATATAAATGACTTACTATATATGTAGTTAATATTGAAGCACTAAGGCCTGGTGAAAGTTATCATCAACACATCGGCGATTGAAATTAATTTTTTTTCCAGGTACCGAGTGGTACTTCAATCTTGAGTCAAACTGTTTCTACCCCTGCAGTTGGAGTGAGGCTGATTAAAATCCATTTGTTGAGGTTTCACCCTGCATCCGTTTCCCCGAAGCTGCTGCACCCAAAAGTCATCCAATTCTTTTTTTCATACCGTATTCTTCTTTTTCTTCTAGAAAGTGCTACTTCCTGGCTTTGATTCAGCTCAATGGGATTACAACAGAGTTAATCGCTACCAGGTCGGTCCACTTATTGCTACGTGAACTCCCCCGGTTCCCATTGTTTCCTGGCTTTTCCATAAAGATTACCTGTGTGCTGCAGGATTGCTCCATTGTCTCGGGCCGCGGCGCCAAATCAAAGTTGAATGGCGGACGGCACAATGAAAGGAGCCGCTGTGGCGAGAGGTTGCGGTATATTCACTAATGAAAGTAAAGTTAGACGCTTTTAAAACCTGCAGCGGTTCTGAATCCAGCAGGTTGTGCGATTGGCTGTTTTTCTTTGAGTACAAAGAAGGAAATGATAGAAACTGAACATGCTTTAATGCACTTGTGACAGCAGCGCGTACGGAGCTCTGAAGATTTGAAAAGTGTGGAGGAGCTGCGATAGTGAGTTTCTTGTATTCACAGGGTTTTCAAAATGTTAATCCATTCTTTTCCAAAGTCAAGCGAAGTACAGAGGCTCACACTTTTACCCAGAAACCTCCACCAGGTGCTTCTGAGAATGAATCTTTTCAGGTCAACTAAGTGACTAAAGATGTCGTCGTACCAAACACCAGTTTCTTGCGTTCCACCACTGGGTCACAACCTACTTATGAGTCGCTGGTTTTTAAATGTATTTGTCCTTTGAACAAATATTTTCAAGTTTTCTGGCAAAAAAAGTATTACATGTGGTTCTCCTAAGAAATGTGTAGGAGAGGAATGCTGGTAATTCTCTTAATTCAAACCAACAGCTCCCAAGTTATCTTTAGTTTGAGGCGACAAAATTAAACTAAAAACGTTGCTGTCTTGCTGGTGAAGTCTAGCATTAGTAGAAAGTCAAAATGGTTGACCAGGGAGGCAGAATTGTACCTAATGTGTATTATGAGTTCCAGGATTGATGACACGCAGTGACAAACCTCAAGTTTTTTTATCCAATCACAGCGGAGTGGGTTTGGTTATTGTAAACAAGATTTGATCTAAAAAACAAAAACAAGGTGTTTTCAGTGGGTGGGGCATTTCATTTTCTAATGTAAATCTTTCAATGAAAAGAGAGTTTTGTACAAACAGACACATACTGATGAGTACAATAGAGTCCAACATATATTTAAGACACACTTCTATTAAGACGGTAGTTTGCCTTTAATGGAAATATTTTGACATACTCTTGGGCGTGTCTGTCATTATAATGAGCAGTAAACGTTACCATTGGCGTGATCTCAACTCGTCGATACACGCCTACATCTCCATGTAGTTTTCTTGTATAGCTTTGGTTTCTCTTTATCGCGTCACTCCTTTAGTGGAATACATTGCCAAACAAAGGTCTGGCATGTGTACTGCATCATTTTCAGTAGAAAATAGAGTATAGGCGTGGAAAAGGACATAGTCCCATCTTCCTGTATTTCCAAAAGAAAAAACCCTTAGAGATTGTTAAAGTTGAAAAACATGTTTGAAGTATTTGAATGGAGATGCATTTCTGTCTGGTAATAACATGTTCAGGTTTCGAATAAAAGTTGTTTAACTGCATCATAAAAGTTATACAAAGAAACATCATTATTCAAACAAAGCATCAAGTTTAGCCTGTGAACTCATGTCACGACTCCAAGTCCTGTTTACATTTTTGAAAGATGAAATAGCCTGGCGGAGAATTCACTTTCCCTTTTTCCTTTTTTTGTGGATGTTTTTTCAACCCTTGGAGCGCTTTGTGTTGCTCGCTGAAACCAGTTGCGCGCGGACCACAGTTGAAGCGCCCACAGGCCTCCTGGTCACTCGGCAAACATCTCCAACACTCACGAGAAGGTCAGACAGCCACACTTGATAATTAACCCCCAGCGTGTGGAGCGAGAGAACATTGCCAACAAAGCATCACCTCAGAGGACCGTTGACTCTTAAACTTGTACTTATGACCCTGAGCCAACAATCAACATCAAAGCACACACACACACACACACAAGTATCTGAGTCGATGGGAAAAGGTCAAACGTAGCACTTTGCCAAACCCTTTGCAATGTTTTGCTTCGCCACTGGGAGAGCATCGTGTTGAGGGACTGTCAGAAGTAAGAAGGCTCTGCCAACACAGAGGTGTGCAACCTTTAGTGTCCCAGCCTTGAGGAGCATCACCGCGTTCACCTTTACATTGTTTTAAAGGCCATGTGTACTATTTACTCTTTACATTTACCATTGAGTTTCCTGACTGCTCGCTCGCCGGCGTGAGCGGAATATCAAGAGCACTTTGAGCGGCTTGCATTGAAAAGTCTTGTTTAAAAGAACTTTCTCCGCCATTAAATGCTGCGATAAAGTGGGGTTTTATTTTGAAATGGTGTCACTATAAACGGTCTCTGAAGCGAGTAATGAGGCCGTGGAGGGTCAGGATCGTAAGAAATAACTGTCATTAAAAAGAGAAAATACAAACGCCCAGTTAAGTCTTTTGCTTATTTTTGTTTAGCTCAAGTTTACAACATCAAGTGCACGCTGTAGAAGGTTATTCAAGAGAATTTGAGATGTGAATTCAATTTTAAGAGCTTTTTTTGATGAAATAAGGTTATTTCTTCTCGAACAAATTTTGTTTAACCATAATGATAAAGCATTTTTTGAATAATAAATATTGATTAAGTTAACAATAAAAATGTAAGTTTGGAACACAAAAATCCCTTGTAGCTCTGAAACGTTTTGTGTTTTTATTTCATTTTTAAGCATTAGTTAAGCTTTGAGTGTTACTTAAGCTTTTATTTATTTATAGGCATTGGTGGGTTTTTTAAGTTTTTTATTGAGAAGATATTCATTTTGTCTGTTTATTTGCTGTTATATCCTGTATTTGCTAATAACTAATGTTGATGAGACGAATATCTGACTCCGAGTTCTTTTTATTTAATTTTGGTTTTGAGCGTATATTTATATCATATTCCTCTACACGTCAATCATATCAATTGTGAGTGCCGGTACCTACAAAATAACACTTGACTTCACTCTATTAGAACAGATCTAAATGTGTGGAGACCTCCTGAGTGTGTGTTAATTATCCAATGATAATCTATTATGACGATTACAAAACTACTTCTGAAAACTTAGTTGTAGCTTCTGAGTCAGTGAGATCTTTCTCTCTATATAGTTTTATTAGTTTGGCTTCAATCATCACATTTTTATTCCTCTACTCATTGGACTGTTTAAATTGTTCAGATTCACATATTGCTCTGTATTTCCATTGTTTTGAAACGGGGGTGGAAAAATACATATTTTAAAATTAACCAAAATACAAATCTAACCTATTTTTCCATTTTAAAAAAAATCATACGTTGTAAATATCTGAGCTAATAAATGATCCAAAAAGGATGTATTTTAAAAATGCACTTTAAAATCCCATTGAAATACAAGCAAAATATTTTTTTTGATGTAGCGGTAACTTTAAACTTTATTTTTTTAATTAAATATATGTTTAAGTCAGTGTTAAATAATAATACCTTAAGTTTTTAAAATAAAGATTCCAAAATCATTATAAACACAAACTTGTTTTTATTTATAACATAGATTCAGATTATTTTCCTGTTATATCAAATTTCCTTTATAAATATACGATTAACAGAAACTCTCAGATGAAACTATATATATTTAAATTCTCAGATGAAACTCTATATATTTAAATTCTCAGATGAAACTCTATATATATTTAAACTCTCAGATGAAAATGATTCTCTTAATTAGTTAAAGAAAGCGGAATATAATGAGTGTTTGTTATCCGTCAAAACCTGCAGAATGAGTCAGTCGAACCAGAGCAACATAATTAGTCTCACTTTTGTTTAAAGCTTTTCGCTTTAATTAGATCTTTGAGCGAATATTCAGTTGCAAAGGGAAAGTATTTGCTTCTTCTTAAGTGGGTGAAGAGAAGCCGCAGTCGTTGCTGTCGAACATTTCTGTGAGAACGATCGGTGGATTCAACGATCTGAGAAACAAACAAAAGACAAAAACAAGTATGTAAATGATTCCGGATTAATTCACCCGTGTGAGAGAATTCTGAACCAAATTTAGATCAAAGCAAGCGAGAGAAGCATCTGGAAGCGGATTTTAACTCTCCCAAGTTGCCAGTAAAGTGCAGGTAGTCACGCGAGGAGGTGGGCGGGAGCATTTGTGATCTAAAAGTAGCTCACTGCACAGAAATAGCCGTTTAAACTACAAAAGAGCAACATCTTTGTTTGTTGTTCGAAGACAACAGATACTTTTTTACTCTCCAAGATGTGAATTCCTTTGAAGTACTTAACCATGTTCCTGTTGTACGACATAGATGGAGCGAGGATTCATTTCGTTGATCCGAATGCATCACAGGAGCTCACTGGGCAGCAGGTTTCAGACGTGTAGCATCAAAGTTTGACAGAAGATGATGGGATTTCTCTCAGACTTTCACTTTATCGATGACAGTACAAATAAAAGCCAGTAAATTGAGCGTCTGTGCATGGGCAAAAAGTGATATGATTTTATTTTGAAGGGGATAGATTTGACCTCAAGAAACACATCAACACTAACCGTGTTTACTTCCAAATTCTAAAGCGACAATTTGTCTTTATCTAAAAGTAAGACAGAAGCTTAAGCATAAACATGGCACGTTGCAGTAAAAAAACGAAATATATGTGCAGAAAATAGGCTAAAATTGCAACACAGAAGTGAAACACATCATTATATCCATCATCAAGATTTTATTATAGACTTTTTTAAAACACTTGACCTAAGAAGTCATTCCAACAATTCAAGAGCATGTTATACATGGCTTCAAAGTCACAACGTCGTCAATACATATATTCTACTTTACTGTAACAGTGGATGAATTATTTCCCTCAAGTCAAGATCTAGGTAAAGGTGGCGTTTTGTCAACCTGTTCCACTGCAAACTTTCATCTCTGCTAACGTTTGAACCATTAACTTCAACAACAGTGAGACTGTTACTCTGGCCAATCAGAGTTCACCGTGTCATTATTTGCCATTTTCTGATCGGACATTCTTCTGAAATAGAGTTTGATCACTTGTTAATATGTCTTCCTAAATGCATTTTTTAAGGACATTTGCAGAATAACAGGACATTATCAGAAGAGCCTAGAGTTAGCATGGAAGCTAGCTAGCTTGTAGAATGTGTTTCCAAAACAAAAATGGGATTCGAGGAAGAATATAAATGTGTTGTTACATGAAATATTTGAGCAACATTCTGATAATGATAACATTAATCTGAATTCAAGGGATGTGATCAGATGAATATTGACTTTGATGGTCCAGTGAAGAGGCGTGAAGTTGTCTTTCATCCGTAAATGTTGTATAATAAGGTACTTGTCACTCTTTGAAAAAACAATAAGGTCTAAAGCGTTGATTCCATAACCAGTGGTTTTCTTAAAAGGGGTTACCAGAGGGCGCTAGGCTATAAGATGTAATAATATAAGAGCAGGAAATGGAAAGATTTCTGACAGTACAAGACAAATATAAGAGTTTTGCTGTCAAAGAGTCGGTTGCTAAAAAGCTAAGATCTCATGGTCATTTTAAAATTCCGAAAAATCAAGTATGGCTTTGCAGCAAACAGAAACTAGACCTTGATTGCCTGAAATATTTAACAAATATGAAATGTTGAAAAGTAAATACAAGTAAGGAAATACACTCTAAAATATCCTTTTCTTTTCTTTTTTTTAAGCATTGGCTGTCTTTATCTCAAAAGTAACATCAGACTGTGACTCTTGACAAGCGAAGACATATGCTTCCGTCAAGTTTACTCCAAAAATAAACCTGTAAACTAGTGAAAATTAGTCATAAACTCCATTAAACCAGTAGGTTCAGCTGCACTAAAGGTCCAGGTGCCATAAACACTCGTGATGGTCTGGTGAGGCTTCATGAAGCAGTGTCATTATGTGCAGAGTCCACTAGATGGCAGTCTCTGAACTATTTTCCTTTGTTTTGAACAACTGTTCTAACCAAACATAATTTTTAAACTGATGGTGCCACCTACTGACCTCTAAACAACATGACACTGCTTCATGAATCTTCATCCGTCCATCACTAATAAACACCTTCTAAATGAACACTTTACTTGTTGTTACTGTTATTGTTTACCTGAAAAATAGTAAACAGATTTCACTTATAAACAAATGGAGAATGTCTGCTTGGATGATTTAGTATATTGAGTAACTGACACAATTTATTAATTGATTTATAGATGTATTGATTGATTGTTTTGTAAGATTTTGTCAATCTTTTTAAAAATAATTTATCTCAAATATTCTGTTCTTCTTGTCTAAAATCAATTAATGATGGACCCAAAACTTTCTTAGGTTTCCCTTTCTCAGCAGGTAAAATATTAGAAGCCTTAAAGTGTATCATCTATAATGAGCTCGGGTTGAGTCTAGACCCAAATATAGCAACAGAATCCCCCCCAAAAAACCTATCAATTAAGGTGTCACACATTTAAACCTCAGATGTAGTTCTTCTCCTACAGCGACACTTTGAACAACCGGGTAGAAACTTCAGCAAAACTGCACCATCGTCACTGAAAGTGTCCAATGAAAGACTCAACGTCCACATTTTTTCCGAGGCAGAAATCCAAATTAATTTTTTCCCGACGACATGTTCTGCAAAATGCAATACAAATGTGCCTCTGTATGTATTTATATCCCAGCAGTGATGGAGGGGAACATCAAGGCGCACTCTGATGGTGTCACCTGTCAATCATCTGCCTAATAAGCACATCATTTGTCAGGCAGTACAACGTGGACCCCATTAACAAGGACTTACCTTGCTCCGGAGGGATTTAATAAAGAAACCATTCGCTGCCGCTCGTCTGTGTTCCACTCCGGATGGCTGATGCAATTATATTTGGTGACAATGTGAATCTACAATTACTCTCAGCCACCAAATATTTTACTACATTCCTGCAACAGGACGGGTTCTTTTAATCATGGCAGGTCAGTTAA
The DNA here is from genome assembly GCF_982586985.1 of Callionymus lyra. Classification (NCBI taxonomy): domain Eukaryota; kingdom Metazoa; phylum Chordata; class Actinopteri; order Syngnathiformes; family Callionymidae; genus Callionymus; species Callionymus lyra. Next base: position 28,003,087 of record NC_141820.1, read on the forward strand.
TGGGAGATTTATTTCTGTTAAATAGCAGATTTCACAATTATGGTAGTTTATTACTAAAGCAGCTTTAACAGGAGTCACGCAGTGATTTCCTCTGGGTTTGTATCTTGGATTTTTCAAACAGTGACTTTTTGATAATTATGTATTTTTATATTCTTAACGTCAGATTACAACAAACAAGTCACGACCACAGACTGACCATCCACTGTAGTTGGCATGACCAGTTGGTTTGGGAGGGGAAGAGGAGCTCAAAACCGGATTTTTCTTTTACAAATTAAGATTTTGAGCAAATAGTTTTGTTTTTAGACAAGCTATAAGAATGTTCGATATTCAAAACCTTCTCTCCCTCTGTCCACTTGTACTACTTTATCTACGGAAGAAGAAACCTGTGACGTATGAAGTATTTCCTTTGTGTTTTTTGTATATATTATATTATAATGATATAAGGTGAAGCACCCGGCGTTGCCCTGAGATTACTATAAGATACAAAACGTTAAAGGAGAATTTTGAAGGACTTGTGACTTTTATAAGTCTTCTTTAAAATAATTCATTTTCTGGACCGGACACTAGTCTGTTGCAGGGCACACAAAGACACACAACCATTCACACACACACTCATAACTACAGACAAGTTATTAATCAACTTCTGTATGTTTTTGGACTGTGGGAGGAAACTGGAGTGTCCTGGCTTTTCCATGATTTTCTGGGACTCCTGTGTTTGTCTAATGTCTTGACTTTTTAGAGTTTTTATATTGGAAGGTATTTTTTAAATGTGTATTGTTTTTGATTGTTAAAGCGCTATATGACCCTGGTCTAGAAATTTACAAATAAACTTTACTTACTTACTTATTGCAGACACAGAGCAGTTAACGGTGGTCATTTTGATCCAAAAAAACATCTGAAATAAGAATGTTATGAACTTAAAAAAAGAGATCCAATGAATGAAAACCTAAAAAGGTGCGATCACGAAGATAGGCAGAGTGTGTTACTATGGATGGTTTCGATACCACTTCCAGCATTACTGCTCAATATCCACCAGACACCGATGTAGAATCAGGCATACGTACATAAAACACAGTCTTGTGCTCAACGAAGGTATTCATCCACATCCGTGAAGGCTCTGGAAAGTTCATTCCCATCTGTCTCCAGCAGGGCGGAAGTCAACGCCGGTGCCACAAACACTCTTCCGTGACATTTGCAGTCGGCGCCGAGACACAAACCGTCCTGTGGGGAGTCTTATAATTAGGAGTGTTTTGCATGATTTAATCGATCAACAGAGAAAAGAAACGAGCAATATCCACAAGGTATTAATTACTGGTGAGCATGATTTCTTGTTGCCATATCCACAACTCACTCAAGTGGGACACACGCTCGTCTCCACCCCACCCCTCACGATAAAACATGAATGAGCATCCAGGGTGGTCTAACTTTGCCTTGAGCCAGTGCCACAGGCAAGGCGTTCCTCTGGCTCCCTTCTACACAACATCCCTCCAGCCAAGAACCCAAAAGCCTTTTCAAGTGTGTTGCACAAAGTGGAAATGTTGAATATGAGGAGGAAGGAGGACTGCACAAACACAGCTACGTGAATCAAAGGCCCGTTGGCGTCCAGGGAGGGGAATACACACACCTTAATCAAGCTTGTATATTTTATTTATGGCTATTTATTATTGAGTATATATCCCCGGTAAATAATTCACTAACTTCTTCTGTCTTACCTGTAAGTTTGGTCCGCAAATCCTGCAGGGCAGATTTTCAAATTCATTTTTTTTTTCTTTCCCCTTGTACGAGCATCAGATCTCAGCCTCTCTTATGCTCTTCTGCGAGGCTCATAATTCAAACATTATTTTCCTCCAAGGTGACAGTGGACTCTCTACTGGATTTTTGCCTTGGTCAAGTAATTAGTCTCTCAGAAAACACTGACACGTTTTACCGGCTGCGTGATTCATCGACGTCATGTTGGCTTCGGATACGATGAGAGAATTTTCCACCACATTCAATACATTAAATCTTAATCTTTGACGTAATAGACTCAATATATTCTACGACATTTACCTTTTATCCCTTTGTTAGGGTTCCTTATCTGTATCCAAGTGATTTAATCTGAGTCTTTTTCACTAACCAGTACTTGCTTGACTCATCACCTGGTCAGAAAATCTTAATTTATGTCATTAAAGATTTAAATGTATCCCCAAATTGATCCTTTATTAATAAAATCGAGTGTGTCTAATCTTGAACCTGAATCTAATCCGGATCAGACTTCGCTCAAGTATTTCATGTTGTTTTTTTTCTTTAAAGCCAACAATGGAATTTTGATGTTAACTAGAGAAAAGTATTTGTTATACACGTGTCAATCTTATCAATGACATCATTTTAATCACTGAAATATTGTTCTAATCTCAGTCTAAACCAAAATGTAAAGCAATAAACAAAACACTAATGGACACCAATATTACATTTACATGCTCTAATCTTTAACCTTAACCTACATTTACTATTTTGACAAAATCATTCTTCTAACTGTCATTTAAACTTCTCTAAACCGAACTGACAACGTGCCTTAATCCTAATCTTTGACCTGAAAATTATTACAAAACAATCTTAATGAAATTATCATGATAAAAAATTTAAATTGAATCTAAATTTCTTTAAAAAACATAAACCAGAACACCAGAATGGACATACTATTTTACTTTTGAAATGATTGCATACTGTTATCCTAATATTTGACCTGAAATGTATCACAGAATTATCCTAATGAAATAAATCTGATTCCGAATCTAAATATAATTTTAAATGCTCAAAAAAACATTAACCAGTACACAAATGATCACCTATTTGTACTTTGAATATAATACATGAAATAGTCCTAATCTTTGATTTGACAAGTCTTCTAATGACCCTGATCATCTCAGTCTTATCACAAATAATAACATATAATAATAACAATACCCTTACTCCCCAATCCATGCCATAATCATAATCTCTGTTCTTAAACCAGACAATGCATTATCCTATTAAAACTTGTACTGTTTGTTTAAGTATCATTCTTAATCCTGGTTCTAATTTTTAATCTCCAACATGGTCCTAACATGGTCCTAAAGGTCAAACTCGAATCTTTTCCAATAAACCATGTTTATATGTATTAATCTTCAATATTTATAACTATATTTTCCTTGTAATCTGGGTCTATCGTTGATCCTAAAAAAGGATATTAAACTCCAGTCTGACCACCAGGAGGTGACGTCTTCCTCAGTCATGCAGGAAAGCTCATCCCTCGGAGGGATTAGTATTTTACAGTCGATATAACAACAATTAATAATGAGCCGCGGCCACTGGAGTGAAAAAGAGTATTATTCAGATGTGCTGCATTAAAGCAGACTATTAAATTGGGTAAACGTCCATGTCAAATTACAAATAATTTCCAGCTAATGGCAGGTGATGTGCGTGTGTTTGAGGGTGTCGTCAGGTGGTCATACCACTGATGTTGAATAATGAACGGCGGCGCGTCGTGCAAAGCCGCCTGTAACGCTTTTTAATTAAAACTGTGACTTTGTATCGTAAAACCAGAACTAATCATGATGGAAATAAATATAATGTAATTATCATCTGGGTTATAAATAGCTTTAATTTCATGCTTTGAGGAAAATGAAATGGAGTAAAGACGAAGGCGTGGGTGTCGGTCTGTGCTTGTCGTCACCTTTCGCTGCTAAGTGCCAAGAGACAGGAGCCAAATCCAATTTCTCCTTTCAGGTTCCACGTCTGTCCGTTCAGCCATCCTTCAAAAACACGCCGCTGTCTGTCAACCGCCTCTTCATCAGCCTCCTCAAACGCGTTGGTTCTGGACGACCACCTGCCGGAACAAACAGGCTTTCCTGTCATCTTTACAACACTTTCACATGCTTACAAGAACAATCACATATGGAACCTGTTTCTCTCAAGAGAGCCGGTCCTGCACTTAAGCTCAAGTTGAAAATGTTGGATTCATCAGGTGTGCAGTGTCACATGATGATGTTTTTTTGTTGTTGTTATTGTAGGACAAAACTTATTTTAATGTCCATGTGCTTTTTTTTAGTCTAGTACAGTTGACCAAGTACTATAATGAATACAAAAACAGTCCATTATTCCTTCAAACAAAGTGTTTGGATGCATCCTTTCCCATGTTACAAGTTTCAAGCGCTTTGTTCCCTAAAAAGTGACTCTTAATGATACACACTAAAGCACACGCTCACCATTTATGATCATTTCACAGAAAATACAGTGTTCTTAACTACCGTGCAAGTACAATTGTATGTATTTTTATTGTTAAGTTCTAACCTTTCGACTACATATGAAACATTTACAGCAAAAAAAAATGTATCTGATCATTTTGCACCTTCTTTATAGTTAAATGGTCATTAGAGATGTATTTAAAAAAAATGAACAAAATTGTGGTACAATGTACTACGGTTCAGCCGATCGGTGATGTTGTTATAGAACCCCAGAAAATATTCCTGTAGGTTGAAAATCAAAATCATAACTGAAATTATTTGATGTTGGAAACAGTATTTTTTGTAGTGAATACTTGTCTGAGAAGTCAGTACTGACTCATGGGAAACTATTGACCGGCACATGACAGCCAATCATGACGTGTCGTTAAAACTAGGAAGTGACAAAAGTGACTGAAGACTGGAAAATATTTTTTTTTGGTTAAAATAAGAATGTAAATTGTGGCCCAAACCTTTTTTAAGAGTTTCATTAACACATCAACAAGGTTTTTTGGAAGATCCAATCATAACTTAGGGGGTTTGAACTCATCACTCTACACTTTCTGTACCTGTTTAGTTCATGATCTTGTTATTTCCCTGTGTAATTTAATTTTAACAATAATTGATAATATTTGAGTCTACTTTTATTCAAGAAAGAAGGTATTTTAATATAATATAGTATTATTTAACCTAATCAATAAAGTATCTAGCAGTGTAGTCAACACGTCCTTTTAATCGTAACCTGTTTTACAACTCCAAGCTTTTACTTGTAGACTAGTGACCTCTCATTGAAGGCTTTGGGGGGATAGCAACTTAATGAGGTCAGGTTAAGGGGGCACAAGGGGCAAAAGACCCCCATGAAAAATTATACCATGTCAAATTCGGATGAAATTGAAATCATATATATTAAATACTAAGTAAGTTCTGTATATGTTATCTATATTATGGTGTTAAGGGACAGAAAGTGTTACAGAAGACCCAAAATATCATGTTTTGGTTTCAGATTAATTTTCTTAATTCTGATTTTCTTTCTCAGCCTCGGTTAGTCCGAGGCCTTTGGAGTCGTCCTTACAACACAACGTGTCACCCCTCTGAAGCAACGGAAACTTTGTTCAACCGACAAATAAAATGTTTCCCTTATATTTTTTTAAAATAAGAATTTACAAGTTAAATAACATTCCGGTGAACTCTGGGAGAAATCAGCGACACGGCGTCCAAACAAAAACTCTTTTCCAGTGACTTGTTTTCCCTGCCGTGGCCAATGCGCTCAGGATGAAAGCGACACAAACAGCATGGCTGATTTGCTTGTTGGAGGCAGAGGATGGGATTTATGAGCAGAGTTCACAGGTGTGTGGGGCCAAAGCCCAACCGCCCGAGAGCCTAATGATCTGAGGGGGCCTTGAAGTGCTCCTGAGGGACGCCCAGTAAAGGCTGACAGGAGGGGAACGAGCCAAGTAAAAAGACAGGGTGGTCGCAGTTGGCCCGAAAATACGAGTTGTTGCTTCTCAATAATGTAGGAGGCGAGGATGCTGAAAGAGAATCAGCATGAATAATTATAATTGTTTAATCTCTTGCTTTGCTTTGGACGGATATTAAACCACGAGCGTTGTTTGATAGAAGCTGCAAGTGATGAATCTCAAACACAAGATATTCTCTCAAACACCAACACACTTTTAAATCTTTCTTTCGAAAAGCTGTCATCTCGAATAGTGACTAAAGAAGGAAGATTGTTGATACAAGCACCTAGTGTCAGCTTTCACAGCTGTGAGCATCGAGGTTTGTCACAACCTGTCATTAATCTCGGAATTCTCCACCTCCAAGGGACTTGTTGTTAAACAAAGTGGGGCGTGATTACAGCTGGGCATTATTGCACCATAATTTGGCTCTCGTAACCTCTAGTTCGCCCAGATTTTAGACGGGAGAACTTTATAAAGTATTAAGATCAAAACATCGTCATGATGAGGAACTTACTGCATCTTGGAGAGGAAGACTTCAACATTTGAAACATCTGAGTGAGTCAGGAGAGTTGGAGTTTCACATTAGTTTCCCTTTAAGATCAGATATCTAGGAGAGACTCAAAGTAGAGCCTTAGCTCCTTGAAGCCACTTAAAGTGTCAATCTTCATGTCTCCTCCCCGCTGTGTTAGCAACTGGGAGGAGGCCCTGGGGCGTTCCTAGAACACAAGAAAAAGGTTGAGGAGGTTGCTAGAGAGAGTGAACTCTGGGCCTCTCAGACATATAATAACCAAAATAAAATGTATGCACAGTTACCTTGTAAAGAAAGTCATGTTTGTGTGCCTGACAAACTGTATTTTTGAATCATGGAATTTAGGAAGAAGAATGGACTAAATCTACCACATATCTATTCCAGTCAGATTTATAATCATTAACGGGTTAAAGATTTAAATATATATATTTAATTTTGAGGCAGAATTTAAAAGCACATGCACATTCATTCGATTTGAACATATGTGACATATTTTAAATCATAAGAGTATGATGTGAAGGTGTTTGTGGTCGTTTTAATGACTACACAAAGAAAAACTTGTGTTTTTAAACATTATGTTTATTTATTACAATGAGTTGGGAGTTCATTTGTAATTCTACCAAAAAAAATCGAGTCCTAAAGAGAGTCCTAAATTTGCATTTCTAAAAGTTTACTGGAAAGAAAACTTGCTGTAACCGGTTTATTCTTGGATAGCGACGAGGAAAACTCTCGGATGAATCCAAGAAAAGAAGAATGTTTACTTCTGAAATGATTTTCTGATACTCATCAGACAGGCAATAAAAAAAAGTACTTAAAAAAGTTCCATTTGTCCCTTTTTTTTATGGCTTTCTTAGTGTTCCGTCGACACAATCCTAAAAATGTTATTCCCAGTTTTCATTCAAATGAACCTGTTATTGTCTCCCAGTTGCCCAAAACCTTGCAGCTGCCGAACGCCGTATCTCCGAGCAACAATTCCCTACTTATGTTTATTTCAGCCCTTCAGTCTTATTTATACTTTTGTATTCTCTCCACTTACCCGCCCCTCCGCTCGGCTTTTATTGTGTCGTATTAATTTAGCCCGAAGTGACACTCTGATGGCACCAGAACAGATGGAAATTTGGGGATTGTCCTGACAAAATCCATCATGAAAAATGCAGCCGACACCTGTGTAATTTGCCTAATCATCTTTTCCTAATAAGCAGCCCCCCCACACTCCACTCACATCAATTATGCACAACTTCCACAATGCAATCAAGATGAAAGTAAATCTGATGGCTTAATACCCTTCACAATAATTACCCTCCTCCCTCCGAGCGTCACCCCGCCAGCTCGCCCCATCTCCTCTGAGTGCTTCCTCTTTGTCTCCTCTGGGAATTCATCGGGATGACATAATATCCAAATATGTTGTCGTCATTTTTCAGTGGTCATTTTAATCTCTGATAACTATCTTTCTATTCTCTTGTTTACTGTTCTTTATTGCTGGTTTTTCTTTTGTTTTTTAATAAAAGTTAAGTTAAAAATAAGAAATTGTGACAAATTAATTGAATGTACTTCCACTCAAGGCTCCTACTCCTATAGAATCTTATATCCCATGAGTCTTAGCTGCAGGAAAAGTCGAAAATTGCAGGTATATTTTGATACCTTAAAAAGGATATTTTCCTTGTCCTTGTGTATTACGTCAACTGGTCAATATGACATGGAATTGAGGAAGAATATCCATAAAAAACATCGGAAAAAAAGTTTTCTACAACGTTTGAGAGGTTATTCAAAATGTTTTTCTTGTTTAATGTCATCTTCTGACTCGTAGTAATCGGCTGATGAAGCTTCATGAAACAGTGTCATGTTGTTTAGAGGTCAATAGGTGGCGCCATCAGTTTAAAAATGATTTGAAGTTTCATTAGAACAGTTGTTCAAAACAATCGTGTGACAACCTTGATGTTTGACCAATCACAGCAGTGTGGGTGTGGTTATGGTAAACGAGAAGTGTTTTCAGTGGGCGGGGCTTAAGCACATTTTGTAATGTAAATATTTCTATGAATGTTTTGTACAAACAGACACATATTGATGAGAACAATAAAGTCCAACATCTATTTAAGACACACTACACATTAGTTGACCTTTAAGCTTCGAAGAATAGTAAAGAAATACACATGAGTTCTCATTGAATTCTATGAGGCTGCACTTACATTATTTAAACAGCAGGGGGGGCTAGAAACAAATTTGCTCAATCTTCCGCGGTGCCGCTTTCACGTTTAAAATATTAAAGTATTTTGCTACTCGAGACCCTTTCAGTAATCTATCTTTGATGTCACTAAAAAAAACACACTAAATTATATATTTATTTTTTAAAACATAATTTTAATGAAGAAATGATTGGTTAAGATATTAACTAATAATATATACTGCTGATAATTATATACATTGTGTTATTCATAACAATATATTTTTGCGCATTTTAAGACATTTCCGTATCAGAATCCTCAAGTCACAGTAAAAAAAAATGCATGTTATTGTAATAAAATGTTTCTCACTTTAAAATAATTGTGTGTTTTTCGGGTTTTTTCATCCCGCTGCTCCACATGGGTGACTTTTTTCATTCACCTTTGAAGATCCTCACAGTCTGCTAGCCTCAACATGGGAGGCCCAGAAAAGAAACAAGGTTTGTGTGACACGTAAAAAACCCACGAGTGGCGGCGCACAAACCTGTAACCTCCCTTGTAAAACCAGCCAGCCTGTGACCCTCTAACTGCCTCCACGCTGACCCCCGACAAGACCACCCCCCCACCCCCACCCCCCTCTCTCTCCTCCGTCCTCTCGGGCGAACATTTAATCAAGCTAAATGAGGAAGTCGTGCGGCCGAAGCAACACGACAGAGAGGTCACTCCGCGAGTCTGCATGTAAGCAAAAGGTTGCGAGTCATTAGTCCTGCGGAGTCTCTCTGTCGGTTGTAACAAAGCTGGTGTACCTGCTGCAGAGCGACGCAGCACACATGCAGCGGCCAATCATGTGGCTCCATATGGATGGTTTTTTTCTCAACTATAAAACCGACATCCAGAAATCTCCGGGACCTGATGTCAAAGATGATGAATGTACATTCCCAACTGAAATTATAATGAATTCTCCTTTAATTCAGTCGATTCAAGTTCGTCCTCTTGAACGTTGACACGTTTCGTGTCGAAATTCAAATCCCAGCCCCGGCACCTGCGGCTCTTTTTTAAGGTGTTTATGGACGCTTGTGTTTTGTTAATTTGGCACCCGCCGAAGTGTTAATCAATGCTGTTGCCGTGACAACAGCGCAAGCAGCATGGCGGAGGCCTTGTTTAATTGGGCTTCATTGTTCGTCTAGAGAGAACCAGTGCCACGGTTTAGAGGCGAGTGTCTCCTCGCCCCAGCTGTGGAGGTTTGAACGTGGTGGTGAAAGACGGCTTTGATTTTGTATTGTGTCGAAAAGGAAAAGTTGAGTTTTACCTGAGAAGAATGTTTAAAATCTAAAACTTTACTTCCTTTCTTCGAGAAGTGAAGGTAGAGTTAGAGACTTTTTTCAAAACATTTACTGGAACAACCATCTCTATTCAGAGCGTTCCCAGATTTGAATTTGATTGACACGTCACTACCTAATACATACCAAAGTTTTGACAGAATTTAACTAATATTATTGTAATCAAATTTTTAATCAGCATGAAAATGGCATCCTATGAAATATAGTAAAAATGTGTTAGAGAGAACAATAATCTTCCCTATCTTAACCAGTGATTAGTTATATTTGTTGTATTTCTATACAATTATGTGTGTTTACATGCTGCTATCTTTGCTTTTATACTTATTTTGGTTAGTTTCTTAACCTCCTGTCTTTGTGAGCATTAAAGACCATATACTGAGGTCCATACCAGATCATTTTATACCAATTAAAAGGGATGAAATTAGCAAAATATATTAATAGTTATCGAGAACATAACTGATAAATAATTGCAAACAGTGATCACCGGTGATGTATCACTGAAGTCAGTAAGTGTAAGTTTTAAAAGACAGATTTATTATATTTTGCATGACAGATTTCAAAATACAGAAAGTATGTTTCCTTAGAGCAGCAATTATTTTCTTGTTTTCTGTAATGATAAGTTAAAATTTTAATGTGATGACTTATTTAGTAGAACTTAAGTAAGGGGCGGATTTACTAAGATTCATGTTTGTGTTTGCTAAATAGCACAACTGTGGGCTTAACCACTGATTGCAGTAGCAAATAAAAACAATCGCAAGATGTTGGCGAAATTTTATTACATTAATAACATTCAAAATGTGTTGTTTAAAGACACGATAGGAATTTGACAAACCATTCTATTCAGCGCAGTAGTTTGGACTTTGCAAAGAACCTTAACAGAGTTTTTTTGTGACATACTTTATTTCATGGTCCTGGAATCAACTCCATAAAACTTTTAAATAGCCTCACCTTGTCTCTCCGAGTGTTTTAAAACGTTATTATCTGCAAAAAGCCTACCTTTCCTTAAGTTTGTCGTGTATTGTATGCACCTAAATAACCCAGTATATTGAGTATTGTGCGTTGTATTGGTAGATGTTGTTACTAACGTTCCTTCCTCATGTGGAGGCTTCAATACAAGACAATACAAAGGATCAGCATTAAGGTATTTGGATGTTTTTAAATGTGTCTTTTTGGAAGAAGATGAAGATGAAGACAACTGAGCTCCAGTCACTACATTAAAATGAATATACATTTTTAATGAAAATAATCCTAACCCTTAGTCAACATGAGTGTGAGTAGAAAATGAGTGAATTTGAATTTCGGTCAAAATATCCCTCTGGATTTCACGCTTATTTTGTGGCAGACGTTTAAACAGTAGCAAGCCCTTTAAACAGGAAGTACTCCAGAAGTTCCAGTATAGACAGTAGACTGTGTGTGCTCTGGAAGTTCTCGCTTCTGGTGGAAATGTGGAGGTACTATGTTTGGAAGTGTGGATTTGTGAGCTCCAGTTGCTATGTTAAAATGAACTCAACATGTCCAAAGTTTGCACATACAATTAAAATATATGTACTAAAAAAAGTTGATGCATGATGTCTTGGTAATAAAGCTTTCTGCACCTTATTTATGGAGTGCAAACATGTCTTTTAGTTTTAGTGTAAAAATCAAAACCCTTCGTACGAACAGTCTTCACCCGTTCTTCATCTCTTTATTGCACTTATTTTGCACCTGACATCTCTATTATGATAAACACCTGAGTTCAAAAACATGTTTAATTCATGCTAATAACTCAGATTACCTTGATCTACTTTGCATCTACTTATGAGATCGGCCAGTGACAAGCTCGCCGGCGCGACAGAGGAAAGTTGAGCATGTGCAACAGGAAATAAAGAAGTGGTGCGTCTGAAAGGGAGAATCAATAGGAAGTTTTAATGGGTTTTACGTAGGTAATGATAGAGGAGGTTAAGAGGCTAGGGCGCGGGTTAATGGCACTATCAGGACACGGAGCAAGTTAAGTGCGAAGGAAAGGTCCTCCACCAGAGGTTAATTAACCTTTCTCAACTCAAGGTGCTGGATTGCACATACATATTGAATGGAAGCTGCCACAAAAAGCCTGTAGGTCACGGCTAATACATTCCGCGAGTTACAATTAAAACATCATCACACTAATGTCTGATCTCCATTTAAGAGCCATTTATGAAGCCACAATTCAGCCGGCAATTTATTACAGGGGGGGGGGGGGGCGAGGATCGCAGACGTGTAATCTCAGTCAATGCAGGAGCAGCGAGCAGGAAGGAAGGATCACTGATGCGAGAGCCAAACATTTGTCCCTTGCTACCTCTTCAGAGGAGACGCTGTACAGTCGCGTACGTTCCAGCTCGTCGTGGGTTGAAAGAAAAATGATGTGAACTGTTGCAAGTGAGCTTTGATGAGTTGAAGTGACACACTTTTTACGTTTTGCTAGCGAAGACAAGAAGATGAACATTGTTGCAGTAAGTCTTCATGTCTTAGTTATTTTTACCAGAGGTCCTAAACCACCGTGCAGGGAAAGTTAATTGTGAAAAATTAATTAAACTGTCCACACATTTTTAACCTGCACTATGCAAATAGTTTTAAATGTTTTTTATTTATCTTTAAGATTGTTTCATGTTTAATGTTGCACAATTGTACCGAAGCAAATTCACAATACACATGTGTATGTTATATTTTTTAAGAGTGTATTTTCTCCAAAGTTATATAAGCCTGTAACTCAACTTGACACATTAAGTAGTGATGGTCTGATGAAGTTTCATGAAGCAGTGTCATGTTGTTTAGAAGTCCGTAGGTGGCGCCATCAGTTTAAAAATGATGAGATGTTTCATTAGAACAGTTGTTCAAAACAAAGGGAAATGGTGGAGAACGCCATCTTGTGGACTCTGAAAATAATGACACTGCTTCATGAAGCTTCATTGGACCATCACTAACATTAAGACACTTGTTTCGATTGAATTTAAATAAAAAAATATAAAAATCTTGTTTAATAATAGATGAGTAAAAATATGTTCATAGGGCTTTAAAACAAGCCCAAGACTCCTGCTGTTCCAGCAGAAAAATATTTGTTTATGTTTTTTATGTGTGAAGAAATACCAACTTTAAACTGGTCGATAAAGCAAAACAGGTTCTGGTGCCTTATATAATAAACTTGATTGGATTTTAACCACTTTAGAAAAACTAAATAAAAAATATATTTTAAATATTTGTTTTGATATTAAGATGGATTTATTTGATTGAATAACAAAATACATGGTTTGTATGAAATCTTCAATAGCGTACCTCATCGCTCACCATAAATGTGTTGAGTTAAACCCACTGATCTACATTCTGATGTTCTTCTTTTGTCCATCTTTTATCTTATATTTCAAAAACAAAACAGGCAATGGAACATATGAGTGAATCCAACACTAGTTTCGTGAGTGGAAAGCCGTCTATTTCTAGATATTTCAGCTACTTTGTTAGAGACACTCGTACAGAGGAGCTCATGCTATAGAGAATCATTTGAAGAACCACAAACCCATTCACACCTGCATGTTGTCATGCACACTCAGACCTGCTGACAGACGTAATTGTGGGCTCAGTGTCTTTCTCAAGGACAATCCTCAATGTTCTCTGAAGAGGAAGAGACTCTCAAACCTGGACAACCACTTCACCACCAGCGAGCATTACAAGATGTTTGTGAGTGTTAAGTGAATTCATATTCAGCATAAGCAGTAAATTAATCTTTTATTTGTTTCTTCTTTTTTTTAATGTGTTCACTGTATCCCAGCTACATGGGGTAAGAGTTGGGGGGAACCCTGGACAGACCTCCACTCGGTTCACTTATTTACCTTTAAATATTTTTGGGCTGTCGGAGGAAAGAAAAAAACTCCATTTTCACTTGACACAGGGTTAAGATATTTCATTTCCTAAGGGGCCACTGAAGTAAGGGGCCATCAAACCAAAAGAAAAAATGGGTAGAAGAAAAATAATCTTTAATAAAATAATATTTAAAAAAAAAAAAATATCAAATGTTTTTTATGTTGAAGGAAACCATGTATTATTACACTACGGTATTATGAACATTCTACTTTTTATTTAATAATAACTATAATTCAAAATTAAACCTTGAAGGGACAGTTGAATAACATGTATATACATAAATAAATAACGTATTTAATTTAATAGTATTTAACTTATTCCAAGAGACATGAAATAGTGAAAGAAGTGAATGATCAGAAATAGAGATTTAATAAAATAAAATAAAAAATATATTTAATGTGTTTTATGTTGAGGGGAATGGTGTCTTACTAGAAAAAAATGATTAACAAACTGCATTTTTTTTTCGTTTCATTCTCTTCATTGAATGAGACCTTTTCTATTAAAATATCAAAAAAGAAGTGGAATATTATTTTTAAAAAGTATACATATAAAGGTATACATAAAATTAATATAAAAAGTACATATACATATACATATACATATAGTGAATGATAAAAAGTTCTTAACCAACAGTTGTGACATATTCATTTTAGAACTCAACTATATTCAGTTCCATAGTTTTAGTCCATAAGAACTTCACAGGGGACACATATATGCAGTCTTAGGGACATATACAGGATCTAAAAAGTAGTGCTAGTCTGATGAAGCTTCATTAAGCAGTGTCATTATTTTCAGAGTCCACTAGATAGCGGTCTCTGCACTATTTTCCTTTGTTTTGAACAACTGTTCTAATGAAACATCACATTATTTTTAAACTGATGGCGCCATCGAGCTAAAAGTAAAGACAGTACATTTGAGATATGAAATTAGATTACAGTCATGTCTTCAACATTTTGACACACGTTTTTAAAACCAACTTTTGTTTGATTCTCTTATCTCTCTCAGAGATATACCTGATGAACCCAGCAGTCGCCCTGTAATTCAGTCCCGGAGCTACATCCTCAGAAACGAGCGAATCAAACGCCGTCGTTCCGCAGTAAGTACAGTCAGTTCTCGCCTCCCTCCGCGACCGGTTTCCCTCGTCGACGCCTCCGAGTTAGAATGTTTCCTCCGGGTAAACACCTCCAAAGGGAAGATGCGTTCCCTCCAACATGTTTTTTTTTTTTTCCCTGCACATTTGGAAAAACATGTTGAAAAGGTGAAACGTTGAATAAGGGAGCAGCGCTGGTGAGTTCGGGGATGCAATGAAAAAGTTCCTGGTGAAGATTCCTCCTTCTGAAGACCCACACATGCGCAGCAACAAACACCTGGTGGAACTCCCTTCTGAGCACACACAACAAAAGAAATCCTCCCTGGAGAGCGGCCAACACACACACACACACACACACACACACACACACACACACCAACACAAACTAACGCTTCCTACTCTCTGCCTCTCAACTGCTCATGATGTCATGAACCAGCAAGGCTTTTGGAATCTCGACAGATATTTGGGGATTGTTCAAGGGGTACGATTGTTTGTACCAACAAGTTTTTCAATAAAGGCTTTGGGGTTCGTGTGTGTTAAACAGCAACACTACTCAGGTCAACACAGCTCAACATGGTTTAAAGATTGTTTATAGGAAGGTTTCCAGTGACAATGAAATAGAAACATATTTGGTGAAAAGAAAGATCTGAAGGTTTGTTGTACACACAATGATTTTTTTGTTCTCCACCAGTCTCGTGAAAAATAGTGTCAAACATGACGATAAAGCTTTGTGTTAAATTATGTATTGAAAGATTAACTGTTTTTTTCTCCCTATGCATGAGTTCTCTAACAGGAAAACACTTGATCAACTCAGCAAATTATAATTGTCTTCTAAGTTCTTATCTTGTGGTTAATTGTATTTTCACTTAGTTGACAAAATAACTTGACTTGAAGAGTTTCAAAGTTTTCATAAATTGGTTTGTAGCGCACATTACTTTAAATATAAAACATGATTATTCTATTAAACCCAGTGTTTTCTGTCAAAACAGCAATGGGAATTAAGAGACTGTGTCCAAAGAAATGTGACGTAAATTTTCCTTTTCTTGTTGAAATAACCACATATTTTCAATTAATTGAAACAGATCGATATTATCACTTTTAATTTGACTTTTATATTTTTTTTGAGGTCGAGACAGACATGTCCCTCCTGAAGAGAAGTAACTTTTCTTCTTGGAAAATATAAATATTTGGAAGATTTTCTCAACCTTCTCTTCGTCTACCAGATCCTTTAGCCATGCATAAGCTGTCTTTATCTGTAAATTTGGGGACGAAGTCCACATTTGTGGGCGCACGGTGGCACAGTGGTTAGTGCTGGTTCGCTTCCAGGTTGGGAGAGAGTCAACTTGTGACCTTTCCGTGTGGAGTTTGTATGTTCACCCCCGTGGGTTTACTCCGTTTTCCTCCCACAGTCCAAAAACATACACAGGTTGATAATTAGGTGTGAATGTGTGTGTGTATGGTTGTATGTCTTTGTGTACCCTGTGAGAAACTGGTGTCCTTTCCAGGGTGTCACTCGCCTCTCACCAAATGAAACTGGGAAAGATCCCCCTGCCCCCGATAAGGGATAAAGCGGAACAGAAAATGAAATGAAAAAAAGGCCACATTGCTGATGATCTTCCACCTACGAACTAAACCAGCAACCTTTCTATGAGGTTGTCCTGCTACCTACACCTCACATTTCAAATATGTATATTTTCTTCATTAAATATCTGGTTATAAGTATAGAAAAACGTTGATTGCTAGTGTTGGAACACAGGAATTCTTTATGGTGACAACAGTACAAATAAAAATAATTAAATGAGATCAATAAAATAATATTATGTTTTAGTCACATTAGAACAGTGGTGATAAACTGAATTTTTTTTTCAAGGTCAAATGCAGCCCAAATACTTATAAATAAATGAAAAATGTGAACACAAATTTTTAATAATTTATATTAATGTTTGTTTGAATTTTTTACATATCTCATATTTCATATTTCTGATGTTTAGTGAAAGAAACAGGATTTAATATGGCAGAGCTCCTTATTATGACCCTTTCCGTTGAATTTATCGAGTTGCCCTCCAACAAACACTGTCACCGAGAGGTTAGGAGTCGACATATTTCTACAGTTTTCAACTATTGTGTTGGGTTTATAAGATGTTGAGATAAGGCTGACACATACACAAAGCATAGAAACACTTTTTATTTATATATATATATATATATAAACATCCTCAAATCCTACTATACTGTATCTGATTTAAGTGTCATCAGCACTTTGTTCATTTAGACAATTTCTCATCCAAGCTTCAATATCTTCCATGGTTTCCATCTCTCCCACCAACATCCCGCCTCCTTTCCCCGCTCGCAACACAAAGTTTGAGCGCTCGCCACTGCCGCACCTACTCTCTGGATGAATCTTATTCCCAGAGCTCACACTTTCCAAGTAATTGCCCTGTTTTTCAGCAAGTACAGATTCCTGTGCCACACCACTGCCGCGCTTTAATTTGCGGGTAAATAGGTTTTCTGCTGACTTTAAAGGCAGCACGCCCGTTTGGGGATTGGACTTTGGGGAGATACTGTGAAGCTGGGAGGAATCATTAGAAGAAGTGGGAGCATTTTATGATGCAAACAAGCTGTCAGCGGTGACCTGACAAGCTTCTGTACGCGCCCTCAGATCTCATCACACTTGATGTGTCAAGCATTTCTTTTAGGAGGAAGTGCCGAAGATGGTTCAGGGTCAGTTGTTGGCCGAGACATTGGTGGTAATGGGAAGATCTTGATCACAGATGTGGGTTTCTTCAGTAGGATGGATGGTGTCTGCATGAAGCTTTAAGCTTGGTTGTTCGGGAAAGGCTCAGACTATAGTAGCTGCAGTCGTCTCATCTTTTATGGAGTTCAGGTGTGTCCAACCAGCTAACGGATGTTCCCGAGTCAAGATCTTAGGCCAAGTTGACAAACCGATGTCCATGTAGAAAGAGTTGATTCAACTAAAGTGTAGATTGAACAAGTCATGAGCCATCTTGGTCCAAAAGACCACCATAAATTCATCAATGTATACTTCATATCCCGGAAGAAATTGGCCTCTTCGCTTTGTCAGTTGATCCTTCAGTTCAAATAAATGGACCATAATAGTTGTAGTAACCTTAATGCTGGTAACAACTGGGGGTCTTGGAAAATTCGGCTTTCAAATAACATTTCATTTTTTAACCATAGTTAGGCGTCTGTATATTCTTGTGATGCAATTAAACTTCTGGACACCGCATGGCAGCGGTCGTCACGTCCTCCGCAGCTAAGGCAGCAATCAAACCCTGCGACATGACAGAGGACGAGAGGATACAGTCACCTCCAGCTATGTATTTTGGTTTAAAACTAAATAAAAGCAGTTACAACTTTGTCAAGAGTCATGTGGTCTGTAAGTTCTTCAACACCAGAGTAAAGTACTCGGACAATACCACAAATATTTACTTGTTCCTACAGTATTGCGATACATATTGGCTCATTATCCCGATATCATAAATGTATCGCATCGCCGGATTATTACCAATACCCAACCCTTATAGCAACCTCTTCTTAGGCTCAAAATAACGGCCGTGAACTGCTCTGTGTCTGGAATAAGCTTGATTTTGCATTTTTGTCCCTGTTCCTCTGCTAAGGTTAAAAAGGGCGTATGCTAACTACTCTCTTGTTATTAGTGCTACAATACCCTGAATATTTACTAATTACTTCGTCTCATATTGAGTTGAATTCGAGCCCTTTAGCTCAAATGTTACAACATATTTAATGTCTGGCCTTCGGGTCACCTTGACCCTGAGATAACACAAGAGTTAAGCAAGTTAGAGCTCTTTAAAAGTCGCTAATCAGTTAGCAGCTTCTGCGTCATTTATCGTAATTTGTCACTTTCGGCCGAGAGATTATGCTTGTAACCTTTTACTCAATGCAAGCATGTTAAAGGGACGAATAAATATTTCAAACTAAATTACATAGCTATTACATTATTAATTTAAAATATTTTTCTTGTTTTTTTTATGTTATAAAAATGCCCGGGCAACGCCAGTATAGTACACACAAATACATTTTGGGCAGTATTATTGGATATAACAGTGACAAAATTGGTGAATATAAGCAATTTGGCTTCTAATTTACCCTTTATTGTTTCAAAATAAAATACCCACTTGATATTTAATTCATAATTTAAAAAAATCTTCCAGCATCTGATAGAGGTTTGCAAAATCTTTTTCTAATGTCACTAAAATGTCAACTACACAAAGGCTTTATTGAAACAACACCGTGTTAAAAGTGTTTTAATAAATCTGTTGCCAGCTGAAAGTTACAATAGATTCATTAAGGGCCGTCTGTTGGGAGGAAGTGAGGAATATCTCTGGCTCCCTTTGTGAAGAGAGGAATAAAGGCAGGATCGGATGTGAAAATAAAAAAGTACCTCGGGAGAACAAACCAATTAAAATGAGATAAAAGAGCACTAAAAATAAGGTTGCTATGAAGAGGTTTGTTATAAATCTCTATTATTAGGCTGGCTTTAGTGGGTTTCTTAAGATCCACATGAAATATTGCCATCTTTAATGGATGAAAAAAGTATTTCTCTCCTTTCTTTTCACTTCATACAAACCTGCAGTGATAAACCGGTGAGCGATCACTCACTTGCTAAGCCCGCTGAGGCAACGTTTTGATCCACTTGCTTTTCTCATGGTCAACCACGTCCGACTGGAAGTAAACTTTTTTATTGTTTCAATAATACTCATCAAAGGCGGTGACGAGAAGCAAGAAGACTAAACAAACAAAAAGAGTGTGAAACCTGTTTGCGTCACCACGAAAACCAAAGAGATAGTTGAGGACTTTAGGAGCACGTTCAACTAACACTGATCATAACAGGGGGGTTCAGGTGGAGGTAGGAGGAGTTGGACTGAAAAATCGCTACACAATTGTTTATTGTGTCTGTGTAGGTTTTTATTCATAGAGGTCTTGGTTATCCAAGTGTCAACTGGACTGTGTAGAGTTCCAAGAAGATGTTTCCTAGAAGTCTGCACACTCTTATTTTAAGGTTTTCACTTTTCTCCCCTCAAAAATGTTTGAGCATTTTTGGTTCCTGTATTTTTACCCTGTCAACTCCTCTTATGTTACCATGGAATCGCTTAAATAATTCCTCATTCACTTGTATGGCTGATCACTGCTGCTGCTCGAGTCCAGCTCTGTTAACAACTATCAAAAAGAAGAAAAGAATAACACAAATCAGATTCTCCAAATAACCAAGTAGTTGTGAAGTGGTTAAGATCTGCGTAGAACCCTTAAAGTTCTAGTTAAACTCCAGGAGGAACGTTTTTGACCGTGAGCCGACAATTGTCTTGAATCTTGAAGGTTGTTTTAAAACAAGCTCCTTGGCTGGAGTATTCAGCTTCTCTGTAAACATCAAAATACACCAGGAATGAATCTCTACCAACTTAAAATTCCAAGGGATATTTTTCACCTGTTTTGGAGCTGATTAACAGTCAAAACGGTGCAATCCTGATCGCTCACATTAAAACAATGAACAATGTGCAAATCAGTTTTTTTTTTAAACGCATTCATACACAACGTATTATGTTAAGTGACGACAAAATGACACTTGCACCTCTCTTAACTCGTTCAGCCTCAAACCATAGAACATGCTCGCCAATTTAAATCGGCGTAAACCAACACTGCACACACAGTCTTGGTGAATAACCCGCAATCTGTGGACCAGCCTTCCTTGCAATTTTCTGAATCGTACACACAAAGGAGAATCTCAAAACAGTCCGAAATTCTATAATTCAAATAAAAAATTAAATAAAAACAATTCTAGACATTCTATTTTAAATTAAATTAAATTAAATTAAATTAAATTAAATTAAATTAAATTAAATTAAATTAAATTAAATTAAATTAAATAAGAGACATAACCATAAAATGGCATGTAAATAAATATGAAACAATTGATTTAAAAAATACAATAAAATACATGAAATGTAATTAAACAATATCTATGATCAAGGTAAAAAAGATGTTCTGGTTCGCATCAATCTCATCACAGTATCATTTTACTTTTTAATATATGTAACAAAAGTGTTTTTTAAAAATTGCATCCATTGTTTTTTCAAATATATATTTATTATATTATTATATGATTTTTGAGTTAATCCCAGTGACTTGAGTCATTGAAAATAAAGGATGTAAAAGTCTCTTTTTTTTAAAGCTACATATTCTTCACACTGAACGAGCTAATAGCACACACATTCATTTGAGTATCCATTTTATTAAAAAAAAAAAAGAGTAAAGCTGGTCTTCCTTTCACTACCAACCCTCTGGGTGGCTATTATCTTGTTTTTGTTCCCTCACAAACATAGGTTTATTAGCTCTGAATATCGTCGAGAGAACGATCCTTTTCATTTGTTCAGCTGTTTAGGATTACATCTTTAGCCCTGGCACATCTGCCGGAGACACAGACGCACTCGCCTGTGAACTTGAAAGTGCTTATCAAGTGCAGATTTAAAGGAGCCGAGTACAAAGAGAGCCCCCGTTCGGAGTCCCATAATAACCTGTCGCCGCTCACGCACCTTTAAACCTCGTCGGCCTGACGATTCAATGAGGCCCCACTTTGCACTCTTGAGGCCGGAGCGACAGCTTTTGAGTGAGTCGGTGTCCCTGACCGTCCATTAGGAGCAGACCTCGTGCACGCTCACAAAGAACGACGCGCCACCCAGAGCTCTCGGTAATTGCCAGGTTGACAGTTTATCATTATCCATGAAAAGATGTGGCTCCTCCGAACGTCCCGCAGCACTCAAGAGTCTCCCCTGCTTTGTTTGTTCCTGTTAGGTTTGATTTACGTCCAAATGACCAAAAATGATCACCTTGATCGTCTCTGCTGAGGCGGTCGCAGGTAAAACACAGTTGACTTTAGCTCGATGCAGAATCATGGATGTCAATCAAATGTGTGACGATCAAACACATATAGACTCTGATCTCAATTAATTTGTTTCAAAACGTCTTTTTTTAACCCTCGAAATTTAGGAAATTGAGTGGAAGCTCCACCACCCAGGAGAGACTCAAAATAAACTCACCACATGTCCTCTAGATAAAGTTGCTCAGTATTTTTGTGTGTTTGTGTGTCTGAATTGAGCGTGTTGTTGTGTGTGTGAGAATGTGTGTGTGTTGAGTGTCTGTTAGTATGCATGATTCTATGTGTATATGTCTGAGTATTATGTCCTGTGTGAGAGAGTATTTGAATGTGTGATTATTTGTGTGTTTTAGTGTGTGTGTGTGTTGTGTGTGTAAGAGTGTGTGTGTGTTGAGTTATTGTTAGTATGCGTGCTTGTATGTGTGTATGTGTGAGTATTTGGGTCCATTGTGATAGAATATTTGTATGTGTGAGTATTTGTAAGTAAGTAAGTAAGTAATATTTATTTATATAGCGCTTTTCGAGACCAGGGTCACAAAGCGCTTAGACAATCAAAACAATACTCAAAAAAGTACATACTTTAAAGATCAAGATAATACTGAGAACAACACAGGAGTTCGAGAAATTCAAGGAAAAGCCTGAACAAATAGAAACGTCTTAAGGTGTTCCTTAAAGGAGTCAGTAGACTCCATCAAGCGCAAAGAGAGAGGAAGATCGTTCCAAAGCTTAGGAGCAACAGCCTAAAAAGATTTCTCTCCTCTGGTCCTGAGCCGTGTGCGTGGAACCATAAGTAGATTCTGATCCACAGACCTCAGAGCCCGAGCTGGGGTGTAAGGCCCGATCAGATCAGTGATGTAAGGAGGAGCCTGACCATGAATAGCTCCTAAAGTAAGAACCAGAATTTTACAGTTGATCCTGAAAGAAACTGGAAGCCAGTGAAGAGTTTTAAGGAGAAATGTGAGTTCTTCTACTAGAGCGGGTCAGAATTCTCGCTGCAGAGTTCTGAATCAACTGCAGGCGAGACAGCTCCTTCTTGTTAAGACATGGAAATAAACTGTTGCAGTAGTCCAGACGAGAAGAAACAAACGCATGGATTACAATTAATTCATTAATTAATTAAATTAAAAAACATGGATTTGTGTGTGTGAGAGTGTGTGTGTTGTGTGTTTCTGAGTATGCATGCTTGTGTTTTTGTGTCTGTGAGAACTTGAGTGTGTGTGTGTGTCTGTGAGTATTAGCCTTTGGGAGTGTGAGTATTTGAGTGTGTGTCTGTGAGTATTAGTGTTTTTGAGTGTGAGTATTTGTGTGTGCGTGTGTGTGTGCGTGTGTGTGTGTGTGTGTCTGTGAGTATTAGCGTTTGTGAGTGTGAGTATTTGAGTTTGTGCGTGTGTGTCTCTGAGTATAAGCGTTTGTGAGCGTGAGTGTGTGTCTGTGAGTGTTAGTGTGTGTGTGTGTGTCTGTGAGTGTATGTATTTATGTGTGAGAGAGAGTATTTGTGTGTATGTGTGTCTGTGACTATCTGTGTGTTTTTGCATGTGTTTGTGTGCGTGTTTTTTTATTCATCTCTGTAAGTTTTTTTTTCGAGCATTTGTATATCGTGTGTGTCTCTGAGTATGTGTGTGTACGGTTGGATGTGTGTGTGTCAATGTGCGTGTCTGTTTCTTTGTTTAGATGCATCTGTTGTGTGTGTGAATGTGTAGACATGATGGTGTGCTTGTGTTGTTGTCAGTACAAAGATATTTACAAGTTAAGTATTTGTGTTACTAGCTCACGTCACACTGTTTCTCTCGCACAACAACCGTAGATCGACTCTGACGACTCCTCATCTCGACAACTCATCTCGAGCACGTTCCACTTTCCTTTTTTCCCTCTGAAGTCCAACAATACAATTATGTGCTTGTCAGGAGCGTAAAAGCTCGACTCAAGTGTCAACACTTGATTCGGCGATTACCATTCGACATAAACATTTTAATTATATCGCACACGTTGAAGCACCCAAACACAAATCAAGCCTTTGCCCCAGTGAAGCAACCGTGTGTGATGAGATTCAACTCCACAAGTGAGGAGGAAAAAGAGCTTTTTAATAGCGAGAGAACCCTTGTGTTTGTCTAAGAGAGTGCTGTCCAGCAGCGCCGCTATTCATTTTGATGCAACTGTTGCTGTGTGTTTTCAGAGACAACTCATTTGATATCTCACGGACCTGCAACCTTGTTTCATATCTTCTAAGGCTAAGATAGCCTTGCCTCCTACGCGCTGAATTATTCATGGCTGGCAATCCAATACTATTGGATTTGGGAGTGGGGGACTCAAAAGTTGAATTACAAAACATCACTTTCTTTCATCACATGAAGTTTTGTTGCAAAGTGCAGGGGTCAATTACGAGTCCTCTGGCGGTAGTTGGCATGAATAATATACCTAAGTGCCACGAAACCTTGGAGACTTTCTCCACTTGTGTAGATTATTGACACTTTTTTTGGTTTATCCTCAGGTAGAAAAGGAGAGGAAAAAAAACCCTCTTTGTCGGTGGTCTCCTGCAACGATTGTGCCTCCAACGCCTGCGGGCAAAAGAGGTCTAATTTGCAGCGGGCTGTTTCGGGGCCAATTATTATAATACCAAATGTAGCCGAGACACAATACGTGCTGAAAACAATAAAGAGCCGGCCCACCGATATTGTGCATTTTAACAATCCTCTTATTGAAGATGCATTTGATCTCCTCAGCAATTTGTTGAGGTTCACCTCACTCTCCTTCGTGTGCGTCCTGGTGTGCAAGGGCTGCTGGGAGCTTGTCGTTTCAGTCCTACTGTGTTTAGAGTCATGTCTGCCGAAGACGTGTTGTTGTGTAGCAACATATTTAAAAAATGCTTGTGATGAGTAACTTAAACCAATTAAATCGGCTGTAAGTGTGTGTGTGTGTGTGTCTAACATGTGTTCTCTCTGATCCGGCAAAAGATTGGTGGTTGCAAACATCAGTAGATGGGCTTGAAATAAATACACAGAAATCAGACCCCCCCCAAAAATGTATTTTCCCAAACATTTTTGATAATTTTTAATCATATTAATGTACAAAAGTAAATATGTTTTTTATGAAAATATATTTAAACCAATTTACTTCACTTTTTAAAATGACTCTGCAACTGATTGGTGGTTTCAAGGGGGTCTTTATTATTATTATTATTATTTTTATTAGAAAATTAAACCAGTACACTATCAGATTTTCTGCTATGTTTGTCTATACTTATTATTTCCTTTTATCTAATTTTTGTAAATTTCTATCTCATAATCTTTATATTTTATCTCAAAATCTTTAAATTTTAAATGTATCGATATTAATATTTTATCACTATTAGAGTTTATATGAGTAAATACAGTTTTTATTTATAATGATATAAAATATTCTTTTTGATGGAATCAAACATCAATCAAGTGCAGACCTGGAATCTATTTTATTTGAATTTTATATTCATCTAATTATTGTTTTTTGTTTATTTGTTTTATTGTTATTTGTTTTTTTTTTCGAGCTTAACGTATTTAAGATTGTTTGTCCAATTTAATGCTTTTTTTCTTCTATAGCAATTTCGTATTTTCATATGCTCTTTCTTAATTGTTATATTTAATCTTTCAATGCTAAATTAATCTGTAATAATATGAGTTAATATTGGTAAATACAGTTTTTTATTAAATACTATCAGTGTTTTTTAATGGAAGTACTGTACTATTTTAATGTGTTAACATGCAAGAAAATCATATTTAATGTTGATCCAGGCAACAGATTGGCTGTTGGAAGTGGAAATGTGGATTTGTGGAACTCATTTTTACAATTAAATACAATCTATAATTGTATTTGAATTATTTATTTATTTCTAGTAATTTGTACATTATTGTTTCACGTGTCACGCACAGATGCCGAGAAGCGTCAGCAGAAGAACCATCCGTCACTCTCACCTCACCTGAGCTCCTGAAAGATGTTGACTTGCTTCTCTCAGCACTAGGTGTCAGTGTTCTCGCTGCTCCCGCAGACCTGCAGGCGCCACGAGCCTCGCTTATGAACCAGAATATAAGGAAGAGATAGAAGAAAAAAAAAAAAAAAGCATCTCATTTTTTTCACTTGAAAGTCCTCAGTCCTGGTGGATTTCAGCTCCAGCTCCTGCATCTCGGCCTAATTACTGAGGGCATCACTTTTATCTGGTAATGAGCTGGAAAGTGCTGAGCAGCCTTTTCTGCACGAGCTCTCACATCATCACTGAAGCTTCTCTCACCACTTGTTGCCAGGTTGTTGAGTTAACAGTTTACCTTTCATTCAATGACATGAAGAGTAAAAAGCTGGAATATATCCTTTTAAAACCCAAATTTATGAACAGATGGCTGTTAAGAGCATCGACTGTGACCTTCACATGTCACTTTTAATCTGATTTTGAAGTTGCTAGATTCATCTGAGCTGAAGGTTTTATTGAGCAGGTTCTGGATAATGTTGGAATGCATAAGATTAAGACTGAACTGTTTCTTTTCTCACATCATGTTTGAAATGATTGATTCTTGATTATTTTTGTTAAATCTTTTGTTTACAGAGCAGAGCAATAGTATTAGTATCCAAAGCATTCCAGCTGTTAATGTATTACATTTTTGTTATTTTACTTCTATTTATTTGAAGATTTTTTCTTTATTTTTTTTTTAGTAAAATCAAGTCTATAAAGTATTATGTTATTGTTCATTTATGGATGTCAATCAAACATGTGATTGACCTTTATTTTTATATTTTATGTTTTTAATTTATTTTGTCAACAATGTTGAACTCGTAAAATAATGAGGTCTTATAGATCTACTTGATCGAAATAAAATATAGTTTAATTTGATTTTTAAATTGAGTTAAATTAGTAACTTTTTTTTGTTGCTTGGATTCGTTTTAATTTAATTTTTTATCCTTTTGGTTTTCTTTAGTGCATTTTATAACTGAATTAAAATAATGTAATATAAACCCTAGTATTTTATTTTATTAAATGTGTTGCAATATTGCTCTTTTAAAATGATCTTAATGGTAAGTAAGTAAGTAATGGTTATTTCTAAAGTGCTTTTCTAGACCAGGGTCACAAAGCGCTATAACAATCAAAAATAGGTCTACTTTATCATAATAAATAATAGTTTACATGTTGTATATTTATATTATCTAATATATAATATATAGTTTATATATAATATGTTGTTTCACATTAAATTAATTTCGTTTAATCTTTTTTGCTGAGATTTATTTGAATTTCTTCTTTTTTAAGCTTTGTTTTCTTAAGACTCTTGCATTTTTTTTTGTTTTACCAATACCTCATCATGATGTGTTTTTTTTTCACTTTGAATGATTATGAAACGACCCTTCACCTTGCATAAGATGCAGCTTAAATAGAAATATAGCTACTGTCCACTGGTTTAGAACATAACTTCTGATCCATGACTTCGGAGGAATTCTCTGACAGAAATAATTCGCGGCATAATTCATCTCGTAGCGCTCAAGCCAATCAGCGCGCACGTCAACACAGCAATGCGGAAGAAGGAAGTCCAGCTGGAAAAGAGCGCCTTTATTGAAATTTGAATCGATACGTCGAGGTGAGTTTCCTCAAAACAGTTTCTTAAACTCTCTTATCTGGGCTATGTTGCTAAATAAATCTCTTGCGAGTATTTGTCTGACGTGAAACTATACAATTGAGCCCAAAAATAATTTAAAAATGCTAGACGTTCTGCCTCATATTCTGCTGACTCAGTTTCGGTCAGACATAAAAGAGCGTTGACATGACCAACAGTCGATAATAAGTAAATAAAGCAAAGTAAATCGAATAACCTTAGTTTAAATCTCAACTCAACCTTATATTATATTCACAAACTTGCAAGGATTTAAATTGTTTTGGGGTGGAGAACATACTCTAAAGGTTGTCCTGTGAATTTTACTTAAGCCTTTATTATCAAGTTGTCATCCCTATGATATTCCTACTGTGCTTCCTTAATAATACAATTATTCAGATTGGTATTAACAGTAATTTAAGTTTAAGTCCCCAGGCTCCAGCTGGAGGTCAAGGGGTGAGGGTAAAACATTTTTTTGAAGGAACGTCATACCATTCAATGAGTGAAAGCAAGGCATTAGTTTCTAAGGCCTAGAGTATGACAGCAGTAAACAGCACATCATACAATATGAATCGTATACAGAAACATGGAGCATGATGGTAGATTGAAGTGAGTCCACACAGAAGATCTGGAAGCTTGAGTCTGGCATGTTGTTGTTAAACCAGTTATTTGTTGAAGGGTCAGGTGTTTGCTAGGGATGGTGCTTGGGCGTCTGATATCATGAAGTATATATTTTATTGAGTATTGTTTTGATTGTTTAAGCGCTTTGTGACCCTGGTCTGGGAAAGTGCTCTTAAATATAAATTACTTACTTACTTACTTTAACTTCCCTAGCAAAACAGCCCTCTTGCCTTTCTTTTGTGTCCTTGTGCGATGATCTTTTAAGCCTTCAATGTACCTACAATGTTGTCTTTCATCTCCATGCTGAACGACTATATGACGATGTCACAGAGTCAGTCGGCCATCTTTAGTTCACACCTCTGGAATAGACCTTAAAAATTAACCAGTTGAGCGCAGTTGTATTTCATGTTAAAACTGTCCAAAAACATTGTTTCAGAATAATCTATAATCATGCTGTTATTTGCTGTCAACCGGGGAGCTAAATTACTATGCGACGCCATCTTGGAATTATTTTCAATTTTTTTTTGGACTCATTTTCAGAGACAAGGGATTCATGTTATTTATAAGTTTATTAGTCACTATATTTTGTGTTATATTTGTTGTTTATTTCAATATTATGTTATCAGTTGACACTAGTATACATATATTCCATGTCATTTACAATATATGCGATACACGCTTGTCTACTGAAATTCAATTGTGTTTTTTTTTGTGTGCTTCGGCAGTACAGTATCGAAACCTCCTTTGTCTTACGGTGCCATGTTTTGGTACCCAAGCTTGATCAAAGTTGAATCACTTGTTAGCAAGTGTTCTTTTGCCCTAGAATTTTTTATTTATGTTTTCCTAAGAAAACAGCTTTGAGTGGAAATTAACTAAAGCTGATAAATTAAACTCAAGCCGATTTCTTGTAATGTTCCTTTTTGTTAGAATGGATCTTATACATTTGGTATCGAAAAAAGTGTTGATCAGGAACCGTATCGGAATCGTTAGCAATAATTAAAATCTTTCATTAATTGCCCTACAGAAATCATGCAAGATTCAAAGGAATCACAGATGGAAACTAGTTTTGTTACTTTTGTGTCAAATTCTCAACTGAGTAGAATATTTATCCTGAATAGTATTGTTCTATTTTAATTTATTATTATTACTAAACATTGAATGAATAAAATGTACAGTAAAAAACATATAATAAATGGAAGGTTCAGTTTAACTTTTCCCCACTGTAAATGGTGGGAGATGTTTTCCAAAGATATTAGAAGGTTTTTCTGTCTGACCAGAGTTCTACTATTAGCCACAGCTGTGTTCACCTCCTATAGGCAGCTGTGTCCCCTGGTTGATATTGATCAAGTCTTCTTGTTTACAGTGTCCTGACTCCTCCGGGACAATACAAGGGTTAATTGCTGCTAAAGCTTCTGTACCGGAGAGATGACACTAATGAGGAACTGCAGGAAGAAGAGTTAGGGTGTTAAATCTTAAAAAAAAAATACAGCTTTGAAAGCTGAAAAGATTACTAGATGGTGGCAATTATATCGATATATGTTTATTTGTGAAGATATTTTAACCTTTTGCATTGTTTTGCTGTGTATTTGTGTGTTATATTACACGATTATTTTTTTCAATTTGTAGTTAAATTAAACATTTTTTTTGGAGTTTTAATACTCAATAGTACTTTACATTTTTAAAATGACGTCAGTGTCTTTTTAAACTAACCTCCATCTCGTGTCTTTGTTGTCTTAAGGATTATCTTCTGTCCTACCACCAGCATGAGTTTCTCCCCGCAAAGTGATCCTCTGGTGCGCAGTAGCATCCACGAGCAGAGAGATCGCTGGGAGAGGAAACGCAGCCGAACAGCTAAAGAGTTGGTGCAGACGGAACAACGCTATTGTCAACAGCTTGAGCTTGTTGTCACTGTGAGTAGACAAAAGTCCTGTGCCACACAGTGAAGGATTTAATCTTGTGTTTCTTCAATTGTTTGTGTCCTCACTGTATACAAAAAACAGGTACAAAGACTATAAAATGATTCATGTAATTATTTTCAACATAATTTTAGTTTTTTTTTTCATTCTTTCTGTAGCCAATATGATCCTTGTATTGGAAATATATTGTGTACTGGAATTTATTTATATTTTTTAAACAAGATTTGACATTTTTTTTTAACTTTTTCCAAAAATTAAAAAAAGATGAATACAGTGATATTTTTGACAGAAATATAGATCCTTTTTTATTATGCACCATAGTCAAAGTCCAAATGTGTACTATAACTTGTTGAATCATAAAATATCTCGCTTTAAATGAAAATCTTATTTATATGTAAATCTTTGGAACATCTTATAGTTATTCTGCAAATGTATTTGCTCACATAAATATATTAAAAACGTTGAATATGTAACCTTGCAAGAGTCTTCAATATATAACAAAGCCTGATTTTAAAATGTCATTTTCCATATGTGAAAATCTAATAAATCAAGAATGGTTTGAAAGTGGATAAGGTTAAATATAAATGTTTGTTTTCCATTAAGAGCCATAACTTAACTGAAGTCCAGGTAAATGAAAAAAGAAAAACCCAGACTGTGGACAAAGAAATTCAAAAAGCTAAATGCTTGTTTGTAATAATACCTTTCTTTGCTCCATTAAAAGCGGTAAAGTGCTCGCTTACTGTTCCGCTTATTAACAGACTCAAGGTGGCGTTGACTGTCCTCCTCCTTCCTGTGGAGAGAACGAGTCTTTACCACCCACCAGTGTTGCCTCATTTCTACACAATTACTCACCCGCCGCCCCTTTACTCCAATTAGGAGTCATTTTAGGCTTAATGCACATTCAATTTGCTAATCCCATTTTCACTTCAAATGACTTGAGACCGGCGCAGCTGTTGCTTTATTGGAGCCACAACATCCTTCTGTGTCTTGTGAGCCTTGTAGACGTACCTAAACCAAGACTGCTCCACAAAATGGATAATAAAGGTTTAAATATAGTGCTGGGTCACGCTTGACGCTCTCGATGAAGGCTTTAATGATACAAATGAATGGGTTTTATTTATTTATTTTTTTCCAAATTGTTCCCTTATTGAGGCGATAATGTTATTGTCATTGGATTGGCTGTTGTGGTTTGCACTTTCTTCACTCTAATATGATTGTGTATACAATAATCATTTCCACCATTACATTTAAGTATCTATACTTTACTGAGTATTGATACTTTTGACAACCCTAGTACCAATCAATGTGAACTTGCAATGACATGCCGCTGGTGTCTTGTGTTCATATGATATTAAAATGTTAATGATCGAGTGCAATATTCTGTGGCTGCCCTGGTTTTCTTCCGCCTACTTTCTCTAACACCCCAAACCCTCCTCCTCACATACAAACACACACAGTTAGCAAGTGGGACTACCAGGTAACAATCACTTAAATATTATATATTATATTTATCTTATATACTTTCAATTAATAGTTTAGGTATAGCAGGTGCTTGGATGTCTGTTAACAAGTTATTGAGTTTACTCACACTTTTCAGTCAGAGTTGTGACTTGGTTTTCTGTCTTCATTCAAACAGGAATGTACCAGAACTATAATAGCGCATCTCTCTCACCTCCGACTCTATTGAACCAAACATTTTCTTGTTGTTCAATTGTGCTTTTTGTGTAAGTAAAACCAGCTTGCAAGAGGTTGCGTCATTTTGTGTCTCATAGATGTTTGTGCTGGCCCATCGTTTGTGCTGCACTTTTCTTCTTTTTGTTAAGCACACTATTAAGAATGTTGGTGGCTAAAGCAACTCTTTTCTCTTTCTCTTCCAGTACTTTGTGGAGATCTTGAAGGCGAAAGAAACCCTGAAGCAGAACATTAGCGAAAGCATCTTCAGTTCAATTAAAGCCATTCATTCTGTAAACCAGTAAGTATCCTCTGAATAATTTAGGAATATGCTTTGAAGAGGAAGCGAGGCGAGATGAGGACTATCTGTTTGGGTGTTGCGTAAGAACATGATAAAGTTTATTAAAGTGCAGTCCTTATCTTCGCCATTAGGAAGAGTCATTGACGCCATGTAGCAGTTGAGGTGCGAGCGATCATGAGCGTTTATCAGCAATAATTACTCCAGGTGATATCGGTGATAAGTGTCGAACATTATCCCAGGGATGGGAAACGAATGACTACTCATGTCTCATTTAAGCTGCTATTGAGGATCTCATAGGCGCTGAGAGTCTCCTGATATCTAGACGGCAGATTGATCCCACTCTGGAGACGCCACAGATCCAAATGAATCTATATTTAATATGTGCAATGGTGTGTAAAATATGCAGGAAGTTTTAGCATTTTGGGTCTTCTGTCCCTGTTTGAACACATCATGAAATGCACTCCAAAAAATAGTGAGTTAATATATTAAGCAATAATTCAAAGGCTGATATTGCTTTGTGTTTATGAAAGATGCTCCACAGATAAGGTCATGATGTCTTCTTACAATGTGGTACAATATTGAGGTATACGTATCATACATATTCTTTGGCAATTATTTGTGTTTGTCACAATGAATTGGATCACTTATGCAATTTAGAAATTCAAAATGAAAAATTCATAAAAAAGTGTTAATGGTTCTTTGGGATCCACCAACACCTGCCAGTTTAGCTATATGACCTATTTAAGGTAGGGGAAAGATGTGCATGTTGGTAAGTATTTCTACCTTTAAGTCATTTAAATGCATGTTGTATTCAGAATCAGCATCTATCATTGATCATCCTTCACTTAGTTTGGTGTCTATTGTGTATGTTGTGTGGTCAAGCTCTGTAATGCTGCTGCCACCTGCTGTTCCAATTACGTTGTTTCCAAACTACAATATTTCAAAAGCTAAAAAAGTTGTCAAATGACTTGGATGGAATAGATGTAAAGAGATATTTAAAGTTATTTCTATGTTTATTCAGTTTGTATTTGTACTCTGGAAATAGAAGTGCAATATTTGGATTTGTAAAGGTTTTTATAAATAACATTTTGTGTTTTTGATTATCTGTATAAATACAAGAGAGAATTTATTTATTCAGATGAGAATTCTGACACATGATATGCACCTTTTTTGACATCTTAGGTGTCGTACTGGTCTTGTAACTCTGCAGACGATTAAGCTTTGTAGTCTCTTCACATTTACAACATCGAACTTTACAGCGTTTGTCGTGGGCAGTTGTGTTCGCTGATCCTGAACTGATTGTCTTGGCACATGTTATGGTAAACAAGCTCTGTATACTTTGCGTTAGTGGTCCCTAAACACCGGGCCTTTGCTACTGGGCCACAAAGAATGAAAAATATTATTTATTATAATTCAGTTTGTCTTTTACAGTCTGACATGTACGTTTGAAAAATAAATAACACAGTAATGTTTGTAGATATCCAAACCTCAGTTTCTGTAAATATGTTTTCAATAATGCATGTTTATTTTTAAAGAAATGTATTGTTGGGATCTTCACAATACTTGAAAACTCCTTTAATATTCAACGATTCGATTTTTAAATGCATGATTTATCAGTCCTTTCAAAAATGCAAAAGAAGATGTTCAGGTTGTTAGAGTGCAGGAAGCTACAGTGTTTATGTTATTGCAAACATTTGTGATTCAAACGACAGCATGTGACAAAGAGACTCTGTGTTTTGATGGGAAATATCGTTGCCTGGTTAAATAATGAGTGCTGTGGGCTCCCCTGAGCGTTCCTCCTCCCCAGAGTGACACGTTTCCTTGTTGAGAGTGCTACAATGAAGACTGAAGTATGAATTACACAGTCTGATGTATCGGATAAATGGTTATGCAGTTCCCATACATCTTCATTATGAGGCTGTTATTGAATCAATGGTTGAAACATAATGGCAAGTACTCCATTTCTGAAAATGGTCCTCGGAGAGTCCACGTTATTGCCGGGCTGATTTATCACTTTGGAGTGATTGATTGTGTATTGTCTTATAGTCTTTTTTTCCTTTCTTCCATTTCGCAGGTGTGATTTACATTATGGCTCATCATTTCTTTTTATATTCTAATTAGTTTTGAATTACTTTCCGCTCTGGTGTCTGCCTTTTTTTTCAGCAACTTAAGCTAGAAGTTTAGAGCTTGTGTGGTGTGCTGAAATCTAATGAGCCGTATTGTTAAAAAAAAAGTAAAGGTCTGTGTGTCCGATGCAGAAGGTTTTTAAGGCAGAGGTTGATCTAAAATAACCAGTTTTGATTAGTTTTATGACCTCCAAGTTATACCAGTATTGACTTGGAAAAAGAAATAGTTTTTATGATGTCATTTCCCAATAGTTGACTTTTATTAATTCATATTTCGAATCTTCATCTAAAAAAATAGTATATTATGTTATGTTTTTTTAAATTTACCTCTACCTCCATTTCTTCACTAGTATCAATTTTTTTTTCCAGGGTTGTAAACACAACATAAAAAGTTTGCGGTGGTAGTACAAAACGAAAAAATTAAATTATATTATGATAATACTCACAATAAGAAATGGTAAAACAGAACCAAGCACCAAGGTGGCCATTCCATGGCACCAAAAAAAAGCGTAGCGCCCAACGTTTTCTTCTCACAGCTGCTGCTCACATGTCCAGCTTCTTTAAAAGATAAATAACTAAACTTTTAATAAAACACAACATCCAATTCAATCATTCCAATAAACCAACCTTTATTGAACATCTACAGAATGCAGTATATGAATGTGAACCGGCATTGTGTAGACTTGGGCGATCCAGCCCTTATACTAAATTTATGCGGCCCTCATGATTCCTACGTAAAATCGTTAAAAAGTTAAACATTTTATTTTCTATGTTTTGAGCTGGTTAAATTAAAAATACAACAATTCAATTTTTTTGCGTTTGGCCTTTTTGTATTTTTCCTCGAAATAAAAAACACCAATAAGGTATAATGTAATATACAATATATTTATATTTGTATGAAATTAAATGGTCTACCGTCAAATAATTTTTTAATGCTGAGTCATAATATCCTCACTGTCTTCGTATTCATGAAACTACACTTTTCTCAATTCCATGTGACTTTGATTCTCAGTCCACTAACCTAAAGTGAGCCATTAGCCAACACATTTCTTGTTTCATGGTTCTTTAGTGATTTGTTTATACAGTATAATGCTTTTTTCTAGTTTAACATTTATTTTTGAACTTGTCCTATTTAAATCCCTCTGTTCCTCACTACAATATATAGGGTGGGTGGTGTATAAAGTGCAACTTTCATTAACTATCCTATATGAGAGACTCCAACACACGAGTGTCTTGATGTGCAGTAAAGCTCATTCTTCTGATGGTTAATGTGAAACAAGCAGCAGAAGGAAGCAACCAATTATCCCCGGCTGCTGGTATGACAAACAAGAAGACTTGAAAGGCCTGTCAGCCGACCCGGTAGAGAGACATTGGTTCTGAAAGTGAGGGGGAGGGGGTCAGGAGGTGGGAAAAAAATAGGTATAGCATAAAAGTGGATCAGACGTGGAGTAACCCGAGCCGATCTGTGATCAACGGAATAAATGTCGTTCCCGGTTGTTACTTAGTACTCGTAGGTGTGTTTGTTTACTCATTGTCGTAATTAGTTGCTTAGTATTCCTCGGCAAATGAACGCGCCGCTGCCAGAATTGTTTGGTCGAGGTTGTATCCAGCGCAGATGTCGCAACTGCTCGGAATTAATGTGGATTAACGTGACGCGCGCGGAATGCTAATGTTATCTCCCTCGCACCGCTGATGGCCAGACAATTTAATTGCCCCGCAGAAGAAGGAAAAAAAAAAAAAAGTATGAAAAATGTAATCCATAATTTCATATTTATCATAATAGCCTCTGGCAGTAAGAGTGGTGGTGGCGTGGGGGGGGGGGAGCGGAAACACAGTTTTTCCCGCCCTTTGCCCTCGTTAGAACTCTCTCTGCTGCTCCTGCATCTCCTGATTATGAACAGAGGCTACCTTGGCGTGCAACTTCATTAAAATCTATTTAAATCAACTTCAACGGCAAAGTGCTCCTTCTTACGGGCGTGTACGAACAGAAGTCTCAGGGAACATCATTAGAGTGTCGAGTGTGTGTGTGAGTGTGTGTGTGTGTGTGTGTGTGTGTGTCTCCAAGTTTGGATAACAAGCTCCTTCACAAGTGTCAACACCCCCAACCAATTGCGTCCGTGTTACTGTAATGTGCCTGACAGGCTGAACGACTGCTTTGCCTCCGCCTTGATCCAAGTGTTTTGTTCCCAAGTTCGGCAGGCATGTTCTCACAAGAAAGTGGGACTGGGTGCCCTGAAGGTAGACCCACTGCCGGCGTCCCGGTAAATCTGTCACCCACCGGGGAGAGGGCTACAAATGACACTACAGAGCCTCCTCCTCCACTAAAGCTCCCATTACCGGGGAGGCAGTTCTTTACACTTTGCTCAACCTCCGCACATCCTCTAAACATGTGTGCCTTTTGCTGAAAATGATCCCTCAGATGTCATCTCGCTTTATTTGAGCTCCGTTCCCAGTGATGCAGAACAGCGGCAGTAATGCACACTAACTCAAAGTCCAATGTGCTTTGACTGGAGGCTAAATGCGCACTGGGGGAGCACTTTGAGAGGAACGTGTCAAAGGTCTGTGATGCACAAAAATATGTGCCGCATATTGAGATCGTTACTTCCGCCATGTCCTGTGATGGAGGAAGTGAGCTGTCGTGAGTCTGCTGCCTGCTTGTTTGCAGGCTATAGAAGTGATTGACAGTGAGTTATGCGCGGGTGGTGTCACCGGTTTGCACCAAGCGTTGGAGTTCGTAGTATATATTTGACATTTAAAGCCACATGGAAACAACATTAATGCTATAGCTTTAAAGCATCAACATTCTCTAGCGACTGCGATGTGTTCCTTTATTTATTGCCTTAAACCTGACTATGTTTTTAAACACTTGATTTACTAACTTTTATAACTGCTCTACTAACTTCATTATGTTTACACATTAGAACATTTAGAGCAGATGTTTATCCTCACTAACAAACTAGCCACGCATGACAGTATTAAACAGAAATAGCTTAATGGTTATGTTTTATAACTGAATGCTCAAATCATATGAGCATTTGTTTCACCTCTTCTCATGTGGGTTAATTTAACTTTGAATTCAATTAGACTAAATATAAACTTTCCTCCAGCTAGAAAAGCACATACTTTATCAAGCCACTCATTATTAACATTATTGTTACATTTTAATTTTACCCATATAATCCACAAATAATGAAAGGTCGATTGTAATTATGGGTCGCAGTAGTGTTTACGTGATCTGCTTGCAGTCGATCAAGATAGAATCTTCCTTTTCTACTATAGTTTCAGAAACCTTTTGAGGAATTTGTCACTGCCTACTGATGTTGATCAGAGTACCTACCGAAATGTAACTATGTATCAGAAAATTGCAATAATTTTTCCCAAATCATTCAGTTCATGTGTTTTCTGTTTTATTATTTTTCAGATCTCTGCTTGTCCACTTGGAGAATGGCTACTACGGAAGAGGTTTCGATCTATTCTGTCCTAAGTTAAAAGTCTACACTACGTATGCCGATAACATCTACAATGCCAGGAAAGTTCTCGCGGTAAGAGCTCAGATTAAACATGATAGTTTTTTTCTTTATTCCTTTTTTGTTCAAATTTAATTTAGCTAGTTTTAAGAAAAAAGGCTGTTTTTTGTCATATTGTCATACAGTTATTTGACCATATAAACCTATTACTTATTTCACTGCTTTTTCTAAGCAGTAATTTAACCAAATCCATACATTATTGTTTTTCTAAAACATTTCTTTCTTTGTGAGATACAATTTCTCTTTTTCCTTGTTTTTCTTTTTCTCTTACATAGAAAAATAGCATGGACTTTCTTTGATAATATAAAACCTGTATATTCTCCCTATAATAGAATGTTTTTAGATTAATTCATTACTATGAGTTACATTTTTTAATATCAAGAGCCCGAAAATGTCTACCTGTTCATGGGTCCCTTCAATAAAATATCACTTGCTTACTGCAAGCCCATTAATTCAACTTTTAATAATGCGCTAACCTGTGGAGGCCAGTGCCGGATATTTTATGTTCCCCTCGCCCTCCATGTCTCTCCCCTCCAGCGGTGCACGGACGCTGCTAAGATAATATTTTCTTAATTAAGCGAAAGGAAGTGTCTGCAGAACATTGATGAAGTGCATTGATTATGGACGAAGCGGATGGATGGTGTGAATTGATTCTCTTCCACATCGACACCTTTGTTAAACGATGGTACAGCGGAGCGTGTTGTACTCTCGGGTGTGCTGGTTAACTCGGATGATCAGTCCAGGAAAGGAGTCGCTACCATCCTAATTAGGGTGGATACTTGCTGACCCAGATCTGACCACTTAAATGTAGTCTTATTCTATTAAAAATAATAGACGTTAATATCGGTGGTTCTAGGTCTGTCTATCAATATACAATTTTTTATACTGCTACTAATACAAACTTCAGTTCCGGTTTCTGAACAATACTTTTTTTTAAACCAATACTAACCAAAGAGAATTGTAATTAAAAAATCATATAATGCTGTTTTCTCAAGGAAATAATAATAAAACAATTTAATATATATATATATATATATATATATATATATTTAATTTGAAATCAAGTCAAAGTTTGTTAATAACATTTTAATTTTTTTTATTTGCTACTAAAAATGTAAAGTGCAATAAAGAAAACAACACATTTTAAATGAACTTGATATTACTGAAACATTTTGGTCAGTACCCAGACTAAGGTGTTTCATATATTGATCATTCTTTGTTCATCCTTCTGTTAGCGCCTTAAGACCTAACTTTTACTCTGCCACTATCACAGTACAACATCACAGTAGAACCTTCTTTCCAATAACCTTCTCAATATACTCAGATCTAACCTTTTAACCCTTGTGTTATCTCTGGGTCAAGGTGACCCGGTGGCCGCACAATGGATACCAAAAACATGTTTGTTTTTCTGGCCTTCGGGTCGCCTTGACCCAGAGACAACACAAGGGTTAATTGAATCACAAAAACACCATGCATTTGCAGGCATACTTATGTGATTGAATACTATTATATGGTTTAAGTAGATTGCTGGAGTAGGAAGAGCTTTATTGGTCGGCAATGAAAGAGAAGTAGGCCATAGAATGACCAGGATTGTCTCAGGAGGTTGGCTGTAATAACGGTTGACCAGGACTTTTGTCTTTGCCACTGACAAGAAGGACGTGGCACTGAAACTTGTCTTGCTCGATAAAGTTAAATACTGTCACAACCGATGGCTTGGAACTGGAAGTGAGCAGTAAATCCTCATGGAGACCTTAGTAAAAATATACGTATAAGGGTTGTCAGTGGTCCAATGTCCAGAAAACATCTCTCTTTTTTCAACCTAACTACGTGGGTAGGTCTCTGCACCTTTTCTATTCCCGTTTTTCTTCCAGCAATAACAAAACATGCAGCGTGTCGAACCACAACTGACATGACATCTCCAATGACAACCCCTAAATCATGAGCTCCCTTGGTCTGACAGACCTCCCCAAATCATATCCTTGTCAGTCGTCGCGCGGCTCCACAGTGGCTGAGAATTGCGGCGGAAGATGTCATTAAATATACATTTGCACATCATGTCGGCACGGATGTGTCGGAGAGACAAGCTCATGCCAATCATCACATCATAAAAACAGTGGTTGAATTTGAAGAGCTGTGTTTGGGTTGATTTCGAGGCTTCTGCTTGTCACCTCGAATCAGGCTTCCGCAATTATGAACCTGTATTTATCAAAGAGTGGCTTGTGTCGACACGCGTTGAGGTCAACATCTGGTTTATGTGGGTCTGTGGAGTTATTCTCAGAAAAGTAATTTCAACTCCAAGGAAACAATTAAATTTGCTTTCTTGAGGGGACTATT
Source organism: Callionymus lyra (assembly GCF_982586985.1). Lineage (NCBI taxonomy): Eukaryota > Metazoa > Chordata > Actinopteri > Syngnathiformes > Callionymidae > Callionymus > Callionymus lyra. The sequence continues at coordinate 28,042,782 of NC_141820.1, forward strand.
CCACCTGTGGCAGGTAGTTTGAATGGAGTGCAGCAGCCTGCTGGTGTCTCATTAGAATAATGGGCACCATGTGAGCGGAATAATGCTGAAGAAATGTGAATGTAGCTGTAGAACCACAATAGAATACGTTGTCAACTGTAAAGTCTTCCTCATTAGATCTTGTATCAGATTATTTTTAAGTTGACGTTTTTGAGGGTTATTTTTATACACAGGATGCAATGATCTATGAAGTACATCTTGACTAATGCCTGAAGACACCTTACAATTGCAAACACAGTGATGAACAATGTTCCTAACTCACAATCTGCCAGAGGAGAGCACACACTAGAGATTGAACTAAACTTGTTGTTGTTCTTTTGTTTGTGTTTTTTTTAATTCAGCTCCAGCTGAAGAAAAACAAGGCGTTCCGACGTTTTAAGAAACTGCAGGAGTCGAGGCCAGAGTTCAACTACCAGAAGTTGGAGGAATTTCTTGATCTTCCAATCAAGCGGATTGATGAGTAAGGCTTGAACTTTTTCTTATCAATTTGTACATCTTTATATCCTTCACTTATTTCAAATGTATTTACTTCTCTTTCTCATATAAATCGTGTTGAATCCCAGAAGGAATAAAACATATTGTTATTCTAATTCCTTCTACTACCATTCATCACTCTAGGTAGTCTAAATTACATTATTCACATTTATACATTATTTATACCTTCTTTAGATTGTGTGGCTGTGGAACCTACTGAAAGGCTTTGGTAGTACCAAGTATCGAAACATGCTCCTTTCTTTGGTACCAAGAACCCAGCTTAAAGTGATAATTTACAAAGTGCACTACTGAAACGCTAAATTAAATTTGAAATTCATTATATGTATATAATGGAAATTGTTTATTTTTTCTTTCAGAATTAAAAAAAAAGTTGTTGTTTTTTCTATTTGTAAATTTTATAGTTTTTTTTTAGTATTGGTATCAAACAAATTATTGTTCAGGAACAGATGTACATGTATAGGTATTGTAACCAGTATTCAACATTCCTGTGAGTTTACAACTCCAATTAGATTTAAAATTTCTAACATTTTATGGATTCTGTGGACTGTCATGACAACAAAATTAAAACAAAAATAAACTTTCTATCATTCAGTTTTCTCTGTACAGGTGTTTTCATCTAGTGTGGTACAACTGGGCAGCCTTGGTGCTTAACTCACCGTTCGCATTTCTGAGTATTCAAAGCATTAAACACTCCTTCACTATCTCTTTCTGGCACATTTTCTATTTTCACAACTCCTAATTGTCTTGCTTCATCTCAAATAACTCAATGCAGCTGTGTATGTTTAGCAGCTTCTTCATCATGCATGTGAATGGAATAAAAATAGTTTTTGTTTATTAGCCGAGTTAAACAACAACCCTGACAAAACACACTAAATTCAATATTCTAAACGGTAATATAATGAACCAACTGAGCAAGTTTAGCAAATGTAGTTGGTCCAATAGTGTGTTTTTCTGGATTGTGGATATTTGGATTGATTTCATAAAAATACACAAAGTAAGTGTATGTTGGTAAAGGATGTATCAGGTCTTTTACAAGCTAATCTTATTTGTAGCAAAGGCCAAAAAAAAAAAAAAGAAGCTGTTTGTTAAGAGGGTGCTGTCTGTCATCTGCTTCTCACGCCTGAGTTGCTTTAGCGGTTTTCGTCTTCCACAGGCCACCTTCTTCACCTACACTCTATAGGCCCGGCGACAGATGTAATTATTATTATTTGATGCACCACCCATCTCCGCACTCGGGCTGTCCAGAAACTGTCAAAATCCCTTGTTTATCACCACTTTTTGTGTTGGCTGTAATTTCATGCGGTCTTGATCCCTCTTGTTAATTAGCAGAACAAGGGAAGAAGTTGTCTGCAAACGTGGTTTCCGATGCTGCGGATATCATGACACCGGTTTATCAAGCTGCTAGTTGTATCTTAATTAGGCCCCTCTCATCTTCTCATCCCACCAGATGTACAATCAAGCGCTGGAGATGTTGCCTCCATCTATCAGCTAAGAGAAGTTGTGTGTTAGACGAGCCGACCTTCACCTTCATATCTTAAGACAGTTTTCTCACCACAAATCTTGTTTATGTTCCGCTTTCTTGCTGCCATCTCTCAAAGTAATGTTTTTTTTTTGTTGTTGTTGTTTTCTATAGAAACTTTCTGTTGGCTGCTTTATTTTGAGTTAATGATGCATCTCATCATTAACTCTTCAACAACGTTCCTGAAGAAACATTACCATCAAAAGATCCTCATGCAACATATTTTTATAGGAAATAATTATATTTATGACAATATTCTTGAATAATAATGGAGCGCCTTTTTATGTATGCACCGTCTTTACACCATTTTAAAAGTACTTGATGGTAACAAATTAAAAAATGAACATTTAATCACAGGAATGTTTAATTGCTCCCCCCATTTTATTTATTTATTTATTTCAATATCAGTACAATATGAATGAAGTTGGGCTTTGGACCATATATGGTCTATATTTGACTTTAATTGATAAGGATAGCAATATGCATCCAAACTAAAACTAAATATATATTTTATGCAAATGCTAAAGAATCTCAAAGTTGACCAAAATCTCTCAAAACTTGATCATTTACCAGAGACTTTGAGTACGTCAGCATATACATCACCCATGTAAGAATTTAAGAAACAAAATTACACAGATAATTGATCACACAAACCTTATATTTTTATGCCCTATGATGGCTTGTGTTAGCAGAGAAAAGTGCAGTGGGTTGAGGGGTTCAGCCACACAGAACCAGGAGACATGTACTGTAAAAGGTACTTTTAAATAGGGGTGTGAGAAAATTTAGCTACGATATATCGCCAGAAAATTGTCTTCGATACAGTTAATCAACGCTGTGACAAGTGCTGTTAATCAACAGCACTTGTTCAATTTTTTTTTCTTTTGTTTGTTGCAATTAAACCTTTGAAATTAAACAGTGAAATCCCTCAAACCCACTGGTGACTGAGGACAAGAGGATCCAGTCCACTTCAGCAGCGTTTAAGGCTGATGTTTGGACATACATTGGCTTTGCGTGTAATACTAAAAAAAACATCTGATCAGAAATTCTTGTCAAGACACAGCCCACCTTTAAAGTTTATTACCAAAAAAGGCGAAACACATGATCAATGCTGGCTCCAAATAAAAAGCATATTCCATAGGTATATATTATGGGTTTGCTATGCGTGTGCAGAGCTAGGCCACGTGTGTCTGAGATAGTCATCTGTGAATCATAAATATCTTGTGTGATCAGTTGTACATTTTTGTTGGAAACCTTGAAAATGGTGTGAATACACATTAAATGAGGTATAGAAAACCAAAATTTGTGGGAGTAAAAGTGATTATTACTAGAAAATGTGATTCTAAAAAAATATCAAAGTTAAAAAAAAAAATTTAAACGGATGAACAAACATTTAATTGAAACAATAAGGAGCATGGATGTTGCAGCAGGTAGCACTGACAATGATGCAGCGTCTTCCTCTTCAGCCTGTCCCTTATTTTTCAATGTACTTCCCATCATCATCCTCATTGATTTGCCCGTCGTTCACTGCAAAACTGAGGAGACTCCAGGGATGTCATTAATTGTATGATGATTTTAAGTGGCATGGGTGGATAATCATCCGTGGCTGGCTCCTCTCCCTCTGGTCTGGCTCTGTGGCTTGAAATAGACGGAAATTGTTGTCACTTATCACCATTCAAGGATGATGGATGGTGAGCAAGGCCTGTAGCGCCGATACTTATGTTGTTACTCGGGGACGAATAAAATCATCGCCTTTATTAAGTGGCATTCACCAGAGCCGACTGGAGCAGTTGTCGGCATCCTCCCCTCTGAGTTCACTATTATGACAGTAATGGGGTCTCAAGTTGATTGTGGCAGTGAATAGCAGCCATCTCGGCCTGTATTGCCCGTTTTTATGTCAATAATGGAGTTTCAGCCTTCATTGAGATGGCAGCAATTGGAGGCCTTGGAATATATCGGCTCTGAGCTGAGCACCATTTAGCGGAACAAGAGAATGACCCAGTGGTCGGTTGCCTGTCGAGGGGGTCACTCGCTCCATGTAAAGGCTTTTCAACTCCCAAGGTCTCCGGGTGAATATCGTGTTTGCTAAGCAATGAAAAGCGTGTACCTGTGTGTTGTACGGAACATGTTCGAGTTTGTAGTTTTATTCCACGATGTTGGGTTTTAAATTGACGGCATTATGTGCCGAGATGTTTCCATCGTCTGGTCTAGAAAGAAAGAAAAGAAAAAGGTTGAAGTTTGAGGAAAGTTATACAAAGGAATTTCGCAATTGGAATCGATTATTTCGTAAGTAGGCCTGACTTGTACATTAAGTCTGCTAGAGAGAATGTTAAATTGTTTTGTGGACTTTTTCAATGCAAATTTCACCCAGTAAGGCTCTTGGTCATTTCATGAGCTTTAAAAACTATATTTGACCTTAGAGATTCAGGGCAAATCTTTTTCTCCTGCTGTCATAATGTCCTTGGGCAAGGCTCCTGACCCACCTTGACTGTATGAATGCGTCTGAATGTTAATGGCGGTTGTTGGCAGGGCTGTCTTGTGCACATTGGAAGCCACTTTCCCTGGGCAGCTGTGGCTTCATCAGTTGTATCCAAACATTTTTTGCTGTCCTCTCAAGACATTTTAAATGGCCTTTTACTCAAAAAAAAAAATAATTATACATTTCCCAGAAAATGTAAAGTAAAACTAAAAGGGATACACTCTAAAAAAAAATTTTACTTATTATATAGTATTTCATCCTTTTTGCTTTTCTTCTTTTTTTTATCATTGCGCCACACACCCTCAGTGGGGTGCACAGACTACTTTGGGAACCATTGAACTACAGAGATAGTAAAGAACGACAACCATATAGAACTACAACCACCATCACTGTGAATGTAGTATGAATTAATAATTACTTCTGTAAAACACTTTTTTATTATGACAAGTAAAACCTATGATACCCAGATTGATTCCAAAACTACTTTCTCAGAAGGTCTCTTGGTCAAAAGCTTCAATTGAGTCTTTATAACCGTGGCAAAGTTCAAGTTGAGGTTTCGACAAGGGATCATGGGTCATGGCAGCACAATATCTGTTATCTCTTCGCTTGGCAAATAGAAAAAACAGCAGGTTTCCTGTCCTTGCTATCCAACATACATTTTCCTGGGTCAAAAGATTTGGATTGTTGTCGGTAAACCAGTAAATTGTCTTTCAAAACATATTTGTTGAGCAACTCTAACTATTTTTTTAGCCTGCTGAATCTGCTGCACCAAATTGTCATTTTTGCACTTCACTTTAAATTTTGCCTTTATTATTTAAGCATCATTCTACAGTTCAATCCACGATAACATTTAAAAGTACAGCTTTCGGTCTCTGATTTAATAAAACCCTCAACAATAGCCATCGCAACTGCTAGAAGCCCTATTAGGATAAATTGGAGTGATGCTGTCGAAAACTTTTGAAGTAATTTACAATATTTAAATACCTTGAATAGGTTTCTTTTGCAATTCTAAAGTAATTGTTAACTGAACCCATTCGGAAATCTGAGTAATCCACATAAGTAAGAAAATGGATCAACATAAATGAACCTATTCTATAGGGTTTTTTGTGTACAGTTCACGCAATATTTTCCTTTAACCTCGCAAGCAGCACCAATTTCCACACTCGGACAACTTTTCTCCTGGACTGATGCAACACTTTAAATAGGTTCTCATTTAATTCCCTCTTTGTCGCCCTTTTAAAGAAAGATAAGACGCTGCTCAATTCCCTTTCTATTACATTTTAATTGCATACGTTTCCACCACAGAGTATTTTTAAGGAGGTGCATTTCCTTCCATTTAAGATATTAAAGTAATTACCCACAAGCCCTTCACCATGTTCACGGACCCATGAAGCCTGCCGGTGCCCATTTTCTCCCATTTACTTCATGTCTGGGAAGAAAATAATTAGCCAGAAATTTCCCTCCGTCTTGTTCCTCATTGGCATCAGCGCTAACGTTCACATGACCTGACAAGCCTGCGACGGGGCGGGTGGGATGAAACCCCTCTCCACGCTTACGTCTGCTTGGGTTCCTTCTCCTCCTTCTCTGGCTGCGATCTCCATTCAAACATCTGAACTGTTATAAATATTGTTCAGTTATTGTATCATTATCTTTTCTTTGCTTTGCCGCTAATGAGCGTGGCAGGGCAGCTAAACGAGTGCGTTCCATTTACATTATTAGAAACGTGCCTCAATAATGCTCATTATACCGCTCCCTTCTTTTTTTACGTTACACAGCTTCTTTAATTAGACTTTCCACTCTGCTCCTTAATAAGGAACGGGGCATCCAGCCGCTAATAATGCCTGTAATGTATTTGTTATTACAAGATGAAACACAAAGAGAAGGAAGTAATGTTATTCCTCTTTTTAAGTGTTAATTGGAGGAGGCTTAATTGGAGCCGGTTATGCTTTCGCTTCGTTTCCTATCAGTAATGGAGTAAAGAGCGCTGCCCTCCACCTCCTTGTTTCCGCACACAGACCCACAAAGTGATTTGAAGCAGTGTGTTTTTTAAACAATGTGATTCAAGAAGAGCGTTATTTAATTCTACTTTTCAAGTTTGCAACAATAATACTGACAACAAATGTATATCGGGGCCTGTTAAACAATTGTGGTTAGACTCTTTTTATGCAGAAATCTTTGTATGATTATAAAAATTATTAAGTTATCATGCATATTCATGTTGTGTCTTATATGTATATAGTTTTTAACTGGAGCATTTACGGCATCAGATCACTCTCACTCACTCTCCAAAGAGCACTCCCGCACTCACACCTGGAATGGTGATGTGTTGTGTGGTGTGCGGCAGGTGATCCGGGATCATCACTAATGGCTGCTCTCAATGGCACCGCTGTGTCGCTACAACATGTCCAGACTGCACAAAGACACGGCTGTGAGACAGACACAGAGGAAATCAATGGCCGTTGTCAATGCTCTCCAAGGTCACGTCATCCCGGTTCAAATAGGAAAAAAGCCCTAAGCTAGTGCTGCGAGGAGCTGCTGTAGAACTGGTTATTAAGATGAAACATAAAGAATGAAATGAATGTAATATTTATAATTATGATTTATGAGGATTTAACATTATTTGGATCAACTTTTTGAAAGTAAGATAAAATATCTGTTAGGTTGTTCAAAGAGTAGATCTTTCAGTAGCATCTGCCACAAGATGGATGAAAATAAACTAAATAACTAATCATGCAATTGAGGTACTTCTTTTTTTAAGTCACTTATCATTCATCATCACCTAGCTGCTTGCTCTGCTTCTCACTTGGAAAACTGAAATCAGGAGCGGAACTTTATGTGAGCGCGGTACATCTGTATCTGTCAGAGGTTGTCACCATCATGAAGACTTCAAAAGCGAAGCATGATGCCTTCATCTGCTTCAGTCAGCAGCTTAAATCAATCGCCTTTCTTCACGTCTTTGGAGAAACATTTTGTCTGACCAGATGTATGACCAGATTTTTTTGATTCTGTTTCTCATGTTCCTTTCTTCTGCAGTTGTGTTTATTTCACATTGTTAACCTTTTTTTTTTTTTTTTTTACAGGTATATGCACTTCCTCCAGGATCTAACTGCCAACACAAGCCCGGAACACCCAGAATTCCAACAGCTTTCCAGTAAGTTAAAAATATTTTCTTTGTCTGTATATTTGACCATCTTTTAGGTTTCGAACTCACACATTGAGGTGGGAAAACTCTTGAAAATCTGCTGTGGTTTTCAATTCATTCACATTTACTAGTCTTTAAATCTACTCAAGAATCGTGATATTTTAACAGTTACTCTGTATATTAGTTTTTTTTTTAACAGTGCTTGTTGAGGAGCTCTCTTTTGTAACAAGATATCAGCCAGAAACAGACGCATAACACCAACATTTAAAACGCAGTCCAAGTCATTAACCAAACAACACTTCTTTAAATTGAACAGAACAGTTTTGCAATGCGTCTGAATTCTTGAAGACAAATTAACAATCAAGCATAGATTTTGTTCAACACACCTTGTTTTATTCAAATGTATAGCCACACCTATATTTCATAGATTTTACTTCAAGCTGCATCAATATTGTAGATATTTCCAAATGTATAATCTTCCTTGAAAACAGTATTTAAATTCTAAGTGAACTGTAACCATGTGTTTTTCAAGCTCTTGTCAGATGCATAGAACTACTTTGCAGACCAGATTTGGCCTCCATGCCTTGAGTGTCACATGTGATATAAGTCATGAATGAAAAATAACCATTTTTTAGGGATTTAAGATTTATTTAAAATCTTACTTAATGAGCTTTACGAGACTTGGTATATGATTTTTTTTCTTTTTCCGGCTTAAGAACTGTAGCAACAACTTTAGAGTTAACTGGGGTTCTTTAATCTCTAGAAATTATCGGGGGTAAAGAATAAAATGCAGGCAGGGTAATGGAGGGGAATGTTGGAAATGAAGATCCTATAGACTTTTGAAATGATGAACTGAATTTTTTTTCTGGTATGTGAAGGTAAACTAACAAGATCATTAATAATTTTTTTAATCAAGGCCCTCAAAGTTGTTCAAATGCTTAAGTCATTAAAAGTTAAAAATGGCTTTGCATCAAGCACTATTTTCGTTGCTATGGCACCCAAGACCAACACCCACCCAGGATGACTCATCTGTTTTAAGAATATGTCAGATGCGTCTCATACTGATGGAGTCACGAAAAGCTGCATGGTAACAGATCAGTGGATGGACCTCCAAATATTCTAAAACTATGATAACCAATAAGAAGACGTTCCCTGCACAATCAGTAACTGTCATAACTTAAGACAGTGTTGATTATTATCTCCACTTGGGCAACAAAGGAAAATGATCTTTTTCACTTTCACTCCTCATTTACTGTCAATGTTGCAGAAGCACTCAACTATCTGAGAAATGAAAGCGAGGCGAAGCTCAACATTCCGCTGCAGTTTGATGTGGATTTTGACATAATTAACCGGGAATGGATCAGAGGATATTTAGCGGAAAGCTTTATTAATAAATAAAACCTTCAACATCCCAGCGTATCACGATAATGACTCATTTCAAATCGTCAAATAAACACACCAAATATGACTCAAGTGCGAATATACACAAGGAATTATTTATGTGTATCAATTAAAATCTCATTGCTGGGTTGCTGCCTTTGCTTACAAATTAAAACAGTCTCTGACTCTAAGATGAAGGTACATATCTAAATGTGCACCACCATCTCCTCTTCCTCCTCTCATTAGTGATCCTTTTTTTAAACTGCTTTCTTTTTCATGGAGGGTCGGGTGTGTGCGTGTATGTGTGGAAAAAAAACATCCTAAAGTCAGCCGGGTTGTATTGAAAAGGGAATTATTTAAAAAAGAAACACCAGACAAATCGCATTGTGTCTGATTAAGCAAACTAGTAGATAGAATCACAAGAGGCTTTATTGTTGTTGTTTTGTCTTGTGCTGCTCTGTGTCTGTTTTATTTATTTTCTTCCCAGGGCTTCTGTGTTGTTGTTTTTTTCCCTGGCATTGCATCGACGCAAGATTTAATTGTTAAAATTGCTTCACTGGTGTTTTTCATCAAGTGAAGCTGGGCTATGGTGCAATAGTTGTAACCAAGTCTTACTTGCCCAGAAGCTTCAGACGTTTAGAATTCAAGCCTTTTGCTGTGTGCCATAACTACTAATGCATCTATTCATTCCTTTCTGGTTATTAATAAGTTGCCTTGAACTTTAACTTAAACTTGTGGGAATATCCGTCAATCCTGCATAATCTTCAAAAAAGTATCCAGAGAAAACAACTTTATGGTTCAGGGTAGAACCTCCTTTGACACTGCTCAACTCTTTTCTGTGGCTGTGTTGTACTTTATTCAACCATCAACCTTTTGCTGCTTTACACAGCAAAAGAAAACAATAGCCAAAGACGCCAGGACTTTTTTTTTATTAACTTTCACAGGCCAAAAGACATAACTTTAAGATTCAAGGATGTTAACTATGATATATGATTTATTAATTAGGAGTTTTTTCTTTACTCATTTTCACTTGTTTACAGGTTTATTGTTTTAGTAAACTTGTCTGAAACAAACATGAGGCACAGGTTAATGTTACTTAAGATAAAAAAAAAAAAAATTAAAAGTAAACATGTTTCAGACAGTAATAATCAATAGAACAGACATTTATTTTCTGAAGAATAATTTCTGTACCAATGCCTCACTGACTGGACCAGGGGTTGGGAACCACTGATGAAGCTTCATGAAGCAATGTCATTATTTTCAGAATCCACTAGATGGCGGTCTCTGCACCATTTCCCTTTGTTTTGAACAACTGTTCTAAAGAAACATAATTTTTAAGCTGACCGCCTACAACATGACACTGCTTCATTAGGCTTCATCAGAAAATCACTAGGGACCAATGTCACAATGGATTGTTCAATTACAGGTTTTATCCAAACTGTTACTTTTTAAATGGTGCCCCAACTGTGCCCAAAAGTGTACTTAAGTAATTAAAAAAAAAAAGTATAGTTATGTGTAAGGTTATTTTCCCTACTTTGCTATGTCTGTTATTTTGTTTTGGGGCTAAATTGTGTTTTTCCACGAGGCGGCTTGCATACGTTTCTTTGCCAGGGTTGTTCCGATGATTGCTGCAAATAGACATTTTCATTATAATGGTGAGTAGCAGGGCGCTAAAGCCTAGCTCGGCTTCTTAGGGGCAAAAGGCAGGGGACACTCTAAACAGGACTTGCACAATTGCAAACTCAAACAACCATTCATACTCATACCTTTGGAGAATATCCCCAAGTTCCCAATCAACCTCTGAATGTTTTTGGAATGTGGGAGGAAACCGGGGTGCTCGGAGTAAACCCACGCAACACGGGAAGAACACACATACTCCACATAGAAATGTCACAAGGTACCCACCTCCCAACCTGGGAACGAACATGCAACCTTGTGAGCCGATCAAACAGGCCAAGTCGATCTAGTAGCTACACCAGCTGCTGTTCCTGTGTCTGCGGATCTGATTCTTGTAGGGAAAAAGGGAAGGGGTTGCTACTGGAGGGAGACAAAGCGGCTGAAACGCAACACTGTGATCAAATAGTTCTGGATTTACATGATACCGACACCAAAGTGACAGAGAGTTCACACTTGTCCCTTTTCCCAACTGTCTCTTTCAAGAACCACTCCATGCATCCTGGCATCGATCAGAGGATCTCGGCAGACGCACTTTATGCTGATGTAAAGCAACAATTTGTTGCCTTGGTGTCTCGGCTCTCCCGAAAGTGTCTGTGACTATCATGTGACGAAGTGTCACCGAGATGTCCACCTAGCAACGTGTCCCAGCAGAGGCGTGTTACAAGTGGATTGTTCAGTTGACACTATCATTCAATGATCAGTGCACATTTTTGGTGCACAATACAAGCAATTATTTATATGGCCAGTTCAAGGCTGTACAGTATTTTACTTTTACTTCTAAAGACTAAAATGACCTTGGTGTAACAGAGGGGTTAATACAAATGTGACATATGTACAGTAATTAAACACACCGGTGTGTGTAGACAGCAGAGAAATGTTTTGCTACTTCGGGCTCTAACAAAAACACACCTACTTGAACAGGTTTGAATTGCTGTTAAAGGGCAACTAATGTGAAAACCCAACTTTTCTCCAAGGTAGGTATAGTCTTACGTAATGTGTCTTGAGATAACTTTTTTTATGTTATGAAACTTTAAAAGAATTTAATTTAATTGAACTCTCCTGACTTGACATTTGTTGAAATGTTGAAGTCTTCCTCTCCAAGATGCAGTAAGTCCATCATCATGACCATGTTTTGAACTTATTACTTTATTAAGTTCTCACTCGTCTGAAATCTCAGCGAACGAGAGGTTACCAGAGTACATTACGACGTAATAACGGCTTCACTCCTCCTCCAGCCAGCTGTAATCACGCCCCACTTTGTTTATACAATGAGTCCCTTGGAGTTGGAGACTTCTTTGATTGATAAACCTTGATCCTGGAAATCTCAGCAGAGTGGGTGTGGTCATGGTAAACGACATTCAATCACCAGAAAAACTAAAAGTTTTCTGTGGGCTTTAGTACATTTTTTCTAATATAAATTTAAATGATAAAAGAGTTTTGTACAAACAGACACATACTGATGAGTACAATAGAGGTCCAACATCTATTTAAGACACTTAAATCAACACATTGCCCTTTAAGAAGCAACTGTTAAAGCGTTGAAGTCTAAACTCTGTAGTGCTGTAAAGACTTTCATGAAGAAGACGTCCTCAGATTGTCTAATGGGCTAGATGTATTATTAATGCCTCGGCCAGAACTCATCCTGTGAATTCTGTAATTAGAAGTTGTTGTTTTCCTCTAGCAGGCATAGGAAAATATTCCAAACATGTACAACAAAGGAGAGAAAGTCTACACCGTTTGCCTTGTTTGGTTTACATCGTAATTGTTGTGAAGTTAAGCGAGCCAATTAGGCTGCGATTATTTTAGTGCCGACAAGTCGCCCCGAGGATCCGCTAAGTGCTCAAAACAAAAGAAGGAAAGTTGATCTTGAAATCACAATCCAGCTGTTTGCAGTTATTTTGGATGCGTTAATGATGTCGTTCTAAATGTTTGCAGCGATTAATGCGGCTGGCGCAAAGTAATTGGATGCCTCTGTCTGTTTTGATGATTTGCCCATTTTATCTAGGTCAAAGATTTTAAAGCTTTGTGTTTTAAAAGACACAGATACAGATGAATGTGTGGGTTTAGATCGGTTTCTTTCAAAGTTGTTATCCGGGGCTGTGTGATATCAAAATAATAGGAGCTGCGATAAAAGGTTAGCACAGTTTGTATTTTATTTCGATTGTTATAATTCACCATCGCTGCCCCAGATTTCCTTCCCAAAGTTTCCATCCTGATTATATGCCACAAACTAGTTCACCTGTGTAACAGATGCATAATAAAGCCATCCAATTTAACTACCTTCTAATTTTACATTAAACTCTTCATGTAGTTCTTCAGGTTGTTCTCCTAAACTCTTGTTATATTCCTGCTTTATTTACCTTTACCTCACCATCTATTTCTTTTTGCTACTATAATGTCCCATCTTGGCGTTAATGAGGCATATATGTCTATTTTTGTGTGATAAGGCACAAAACAAAGTTGTATTTCTGTGTTTATTCCAGTGGACAACATGTGTCAAAACATTAAATAACATTAATCGAGCTATCCACACCGTTTATAATTCTTCTTTTTAAAATAATAAGTTTCTCCTATGGTTGTGTTGTTTTATAAAATATTGAATATATATTATTTTCCACAATACTGTATCGATATTCGACAGCATTGTATTGATTATAATTATTATAATTTTTATATATATTATTGTGTAGTCTTTGTTTGCTTGGATGTTAGCATTTTATGGTTTACCATATATTTTTTAATGGTTTTTAGTTCAATTATATGCGTGTAAAATAAAATAATTCAATTTTTTAAAAATTAAAATGCAAATATTCTCTACGTTTGGTCATTATTCTGTTGCAATTGAACTTCCAGCCGCTCGCTGGCAGCAGTCATTCTGTCCTCCGCAGCTAAATGAACACCGAAATCCAGTGAGAGCTGAGTGAATGAGGACGAGAGGATACAGTTGACTCAAGTAGCTTTTAAAGCTAATGTTTGGACATATTTTAGTTTCAAAACAACCAAAAGCAGTTACGACTTCGTCAAGAGTCATGTGGTCTGTAAATTATACAGAGTAACGTACTTGGGCAAGTACAACTATCTCGTTCTTGTACAGTATTGCAATATATCGTATGTTTGCCCTTGTATCGTGACACTTATCGTATTGCCAAATTCTTGCCAATAAACGGCGCTAGTTTCTATAATGCAGAGTTGCAATACTTTTATTGTTTAAAAAAGTTTTCCTGACTTTTAATAGGTACAAATCAATTGGACCTTATATAAAAACAGGTTATTTATATAACATTTCTAACTTCATTTTTCTCATTTTATGAAGTCCATTCAAGATAAATGGTTGTTTCTGCAGTATCAAGCTCGTTTCAATTCCAGTTATCAGGAAACCATAAGCTGACTGTCATGCTTGTGTTTTCTCTGACATGTGACAACTTTTCAGCGTTTCAGTGGAAGGAGGATAAATGACAAACACACTTCCACACATCGACAGAAGACTACAATTCCCTAGCGATTCTGCTTCAGGTCCATCCATATTACATCGCAAACAGCTTCTCGACTCTCCGTGGACTAATGCATTCAGTCGGTAGTCTAACTAATGATGTGTGTATCTCTGCATACATATGCTTGCTATTTGTATTTGTCCTCGTGCGGGTAGAAAATGTTCATTTCTTGTTTGCCTGCTCATTTTTCACTCTTGTAGCAAACTTATTTCCTACATAAATCTATTCTCTTTTTTATTTGTCATTTGAGTGACAAAAAAAGAGGGACCATAAATCCCAAAGAGTTTTAAATTGTAAAGTGTTCACACACTATAATGTATATAAAGAAACCTTCCAAACATATTTCTCTGGCACCAATAAATAAATGAATTGTAGGGGAAGATATGAATGATAACTCTATTACAGTCGAAGGGTCAGTGCTGATGGCTCGAGCCCAGCTGTCTGCGGCTGTTTTTCAGGACACAAAGAAACAAATGAGCGGCGCCTCAGGATCTTCACCTGCTCAAAGGCTGGTGAGGGATCAGAGGTTCAAAAACATAATTATGTCCTGTGAGACCTGCCTCTTATAAATGCCTGTATCCAATAAACAAGTGGACCTTGACTTGGGCGCCTAGGCACGCAAATTATCACTCCAAAGAATTGGTGATAACAACAACTTTATCATATTTGTTTGCCTGGGAACATGAGGATCTGGATGATGTGGGCATGTTAACAGGTAGAGCATTAGGTGTCCAGTTAAGTACATTGTTATGTAGAAATCTGGTGTTCTGCATTACAATCGGGTTCCGCAATTCAACTTAAGTTTTGTCGCTCCCTGCGTTAGCTAAGTAGAGGTTTTAGCGGTCAATCTCACCTGTTGTTTGTTGTACAAGAGAGTTCAGGAACATTACTCTCACATGCTCTATTTAACTCACACTTAATACGAATTTTTCAAATGCTCAAAAGGTATGACTTATACTGACTAACTGTATGTTGAGGTGACAATAAAAGCCTTCTATTTTTCTGTTTGTCGGCCACAGCTCGGGTAGTGGTTTGAGGATGTAATGATCAAACGGCTTGTTAGGAAAGTGTTATGATGATGTAACTGAGATCAATGAGCGTTTTTATCAAATAAATTCTGCCCTCATGCAAATGTTTGTGCTCGCTTCAGGGGCCGTGACTGCTGTGGACGAAGTGTTTCAGCGCATTCAGGAAAACACCCGGCGCCATGAAAACCACCTGCAGCTGTGTCGGGTGCAGAAACTGCTGAAAGGGCGAAAGACCAAGGTGTTGGCTGCAGGTCTGTCTCTGATCACATATTCCTTTTATCTCCTCCGACGAGGACCGGCAACCACCCTTTTCCTGCATCTATTGTGGCGTCCTGTGGGACGCTTGGGGTAGCGGTGAGGTCTGGTAGAGAAATCATTTGAATACCGTGTGAAGGCCCCTTTGTAGATAACTTTTAATCTATAGATTTTGTTTTGTTTTACATCAACTTTGCAAAAATATCAAACACTTGCTCCTTATTGACAGTTTTTCACCCCCGCTCAATTATTCCTCTTCTTCCCTGTGGTTCTCTCTCTCTACTTGTAGAGCGGTGGCCCTTTTCTTTCTGCCACTCCCCCTCCTGTTGTTTGTCTCTTGAGATTCTGGCCTCCATGTTGCTCCTCTCGCCCTGCCAATCTCCCCTAGGACCAATTAGCGCCCAGTCTCATCTCGCAGACCCGCAGATAAAAAGGCAGCCAAAGACTGTTTGTGTGTGTTGTCTAGTTATGAGCCGATGTGTGTGTGTGCGCGTGAAGGCGCGAGTGTGTGTTTGTTTTCTTGGATATGCAGGCGCGGTGCTTTATACGTGCGCGTGCGGATGTGTTGCTGTAGCCGGGATTGAGCGCGGGATAGCAACTCATCTCTCTAATGCCGATGTGGGAAGTTTCAAAAGCTCCTCTCATCCAAGTTCTCAGGCCCCTCGCAACTCTGCTCGGCTCCCTTTCTAGCCAATAAAGCTCCGGTCCCACCAGGCTCACTTCAGAGCTGCGCAGAGCCCCACGCCGACCCATTCCGCTTCCTCCCCACCAGCATCACCTCTAATGTGGGTAAAGGAAAAGCTTTGCCTTTTACAGATGAGAAGCGCCACAGCCCCTCAAACATATTAAGTAGCTCCATAGGAGATGGAAGGGTGGGGGCGTCCGTGAGACACAAAGCCTGAATCAATGGGACATCGATACAGCAGACAGTCCGCCTGTGTTTCCCCTCAGAGGCAACAGATTTATAACTTCCTGTCTTACCCTTCTAGATATTCTGTTTAGACGTAATTTGCCAGACATGTGTCTTGACGCCATCTATGTCTCAATTATCCCAGAAACACAACAGACCCATATCGTTAGCTTTCTAACATCGGCCAGTAATGTTTCAACCCTTGGTAAAGAGTATCATGACGACACATTTGAGACCTTGTTTAATGGTATTCACGTTTGTTTTCTGCTTCACAATCTGATTTCTCTAGAACACATTCAATGACACATGCATCAACATGCGTCTCTAGCGAAGACAATTGGAAGGAATTTCGATTTTAAAGGCACGCAGCACTGTGCAACATTGACAACTTTTATTTTATTTTGTCGATGAAATACTAAAGGTTCCGAAGTGGGGAAGAAAAAGTGAATTTACCAACAAACTAACCTGCCAAATATTTATTTAGTTTTAGAGAATAACTATTAATGGAATTGGCCTGTAAAATATTTGTTTAAGCTTGTGGCCTACTCGTCCCTGTTACAGCAAGTATTTTGAATTTGACTTTTGTTCTATTGATTGTCATTTAATTAGTGAACAAGACTACTGCATTGCCAACAGAAGAGTTATTTTGAAATGCTTTCCCGGATTTAGTTGAATTTCATTTAGACACAGTGTGGCCCCAGATTTCAAGAACCATTGAATGTCCAGGAAACAGAAATGTATATATATATTTAGATGTCAGGGACTTGTTTTTCCTAGTCAGTCCATTAATTGTGGAGTTAATTCTCCCCCTGGTTCCATAAGTTCATTCATTCATTTTCAGTTAACTTTTCTTTGACCTTATAGAAACTGTTTTTTACATCTTTATTATTGACCCAATCAATCTATGATTTGATATAATTACACGTTTAACAATTCCCATGAACATTTTTTAAATATAGCTGTCACTCACATCCAAATTCTGACCTGCCCTCATTCTGCCACGACTGTCACTCAACTGTCGTTATTCATGTGGAGTTCAGAGGAGCAGCACCCCTTTGTAGATCAAGCTCTTCCCTTTTTTTCCTGCACCGCGTTTCTAACCCCCCAACCTGGCCGAGCCCAAAAGACTTTGTAGTGGAGCAGAGGTGCTCTTTGACAAGGTAAACTTAAAAGCGTGGACATGGAGATGAGTGCTTGGAACTTCCTGCACTTTGAACCCACCGTAGCCTCAAAGCATCAGGGATGGTCAGATGTGAGCAGGGGGCCTCGGGGTTCCATACAGAGAACCCCCTTCAGCAGGTAACGCCAACAACACCTCAGGTTTTATAGTTCTCTTGATTAGTAAAATTGATAGAATTGAAATGGTAGAATAGGGTAATAAATACTTATAGGACAACTAATGTGAAATTCCAATTTTCCTGACTCACTCACATGTTTCAAATGTTCAATTATTCCTCTCAAGGATGCAGTTAGTCCCTCATCGTGATAAAGTTTTGAAGTTATTACTTTATAAAGTCTTTCTCATCAGAAATCTCGGCGAACGAAAGGTTACGAGACGTAATAATGGTCTTCACTCCTCCTCCAACCAGCTGTAATCACGTCCCGGTTTGTTCATACAACGAGTTCCTTTGAGGTGGAAACTTCCGGGATTTATGACCCACAGTGACAACCCTTGATGCTTCACCATCACAGTAGAATGGCCATCGTTATGGTACACAATAGTTTAGCTCCAGTAAATAAAAGTTTTCAGTGTGCGGGGCTTAAGCACATTTTCTAATGTAAATATTTTCATTCAAATATTTTAACAAACGTACAGTATAAGGCATATACTGATTAGTAAAATAGAGGTCCATGATCAATTTAAGAGACACTTAAATATTCTTATCTCAATTAATTTCTCTTATGAAATTTACAAGTGAAATAGGCAATGTTAAATTCTAGATTTCTTCCACTTACAGACAGGGAGATTGGGTAAAATGGATAAATGAAAATAGAAAATAACAAAAGCATATGCATAATGCATTTTTATATTATTGTCAGTCATTTACTTAGATATATAATCAGACAAAATATTCCAAAACTACTTTTATGAACTAATAATCACAGTTTCTTTTCTCGTATTCAATTACATTTCCTGAAACATTTAAGCTCACTTTTTACATATGCAAATCTTCAATCAGTGAGACTGTTAGTCAAGAGTTATTTTCACTTGTGAAAAGAGCATAAGGAGATCTCCGCTCACGTCTGAACCGTCAGCTCACTTGATGTTTACTGGAATGTGACAGTTTCAGCACACTGGACACTGGCAGCGTTCGGACGCTTCAGCAAACATGCAGCACATTATCGCTCAAGCATGAATCGCAGAAGATAACACATTGTTGTTTCATGTTTTTACCAGAAAAGTTAGTACTTGCAAGCTGTCGTCATCTAAAGTAAATACTGTATATGCTGTCAACATCCAAGTAGTTTACTTTCCTAAGTCTGCTACCACATTTAATTCTAGTTTGTCGTATCCAGATTGTGACCATGTTTTTCGTTTCTTGAATTCTCAAATATAAATAAGTTAAATACAGATGATCAGAGGTTGGTTACAGAACGTTTATTTGTTTAATATCTTAAGCTGGAATTACATAAAATAATTAAACAACTGAGTTACTGCTTACTTCTTTTCAAAAGTAACTCAGTTACTTCTTTCAAAAGTTACTCAGTTACTTCTTTTCCAAACTAACTCGGTTACTTCTTTTCAAAACTAACTCGGTTACTTCTTTTCAAAAGTAACTCGGTTACTTCTTTTCAAAAGTAACTCGGTTACTTCTTTTCAAAAGAAACTCAGTTACTTCTTTCAAAACTAACTGTTACTTCTTTTCAAAACTAACTCGGTTACTTCTTTTCAAAAGTAACTCAGTTACTTCTTTCACAACTAACCCGGTTACTTCTTTTCAAAACTAGCCCGGTTACTTCTTTTCAAAAGTAACTCAGTTACTTCTTTCAAAACTAGCCCGGTTACTTCTTTTCAAAAGTAACTGAGTTACTTATTTTCAAAAGTAACTCAGTTACTTCTTTTCAAAAGTAACTCAGTTACTTCTTTCAAAACTAACTCGGTTACTTCTTTTCAAAAGTAACTCAGTTACTTCTTTTCAAAAGTAACTCAGTTACTTCTTTTCAAAAGTAACTCAGTTACTTCTTTTCAAAAGTAACTCAGTTACTTCTTTTCAAAAGTAACTCAGTTACTTCTTTCAAAACTAGCCCGGTTACTTCTTTTCAAAAGTAACTCAGTTACTTCTTTCAAAACTAGCCCGGTTACTTCTTTTCAAAAGTAACTGAGTTACTTCTTTTCAAAAGTAACTCAGTTACTTCTTTTCAAAACTAACTCAGTTACTTCTTTTCAAAACCAACTCAGTTACTTCTTTTCAAAACTAACTCAGTTACATTAAGTCACTTGTTACGCTCAAAGTAATTATTAGAGAATGTTTAAAAAATGCATTTACCCAGTGCAGAGGCCTGTGTAAGGTTGAGTGTTGTGAGTAAACAATTCAAAAAAAGTTAACAATCAATGAAATAATCAAAAACAAATACAATCTGTCTTAAGCAAGGATGATGTTTTATCATGATTTAGTCAATAAAGTCTCACTAAATGCATCAGAACTATGAATGAACACATGTGGAATTATGAACTCAACAAAAAAGTGTGAAATAACTAAAAACTTCCTTTCTTCAAGGTAACCACCCTTTTCTCAGATGACTGCTACATAGACTTTTGGCATTCTTTTGATGACCTTCAAAATATAGTCACCTGAAAATTTTTTTACGTTACGTTGTCTTTTCAGGGTTACTTAATGGAATTTATTACCTTATTAAGGGGGTTGGGACCAATTATAGTATCACCATATGTTACCACCAGTTGCGTGACAAATTAGATGAACTAGTCTATCAAAATTAGAAGTAACATAACTTTTTCTGTTGTAGAAACAACTCAATGTCATTAATATAATGTTAATATTGATTAGCTTGTTTGATTTAATGGTTAATATCATATTAACTATACTGGTGTTTGTGTTGAATTTCCAACAGTAAAAGGTTTAGTTCACCCAAAATTCCAATTTCAATCAATTTCTACTCACCCTTATGTCGACTAAGTGTTGGGATTTTCAGAGTAATCCATTTTCATGTCGGACAAAGATGTAAATCCATGCTGTTGCGGTGGCGTCTGGAGCTTGGTTGTCTTTGTCTTGATCTTCATCCAAAGAGACACTTAAAACATCCAAATACCTTGTTGGTGCTCGTCTGTAACGTCCGTCCATCTTGTGAAGCCTCGACATGAGAAATTGTCTGCAAAAAACTTAAATAAGCTAACACAGCACAGCTAAAGGTGTATCCCAATTGAAACATATAGCCAGTGTCAGTAAGCTGGACATATGTCACAGTAGAGACTGGAATCCAGTAGAGTCCGGAACTCTACTAGGAGAGATTGGAATTCTACCAGGACAATCTCCAGTTCAATGGCACTAATTCGGATTGCATCAAAATGTTTTGGAAAATAGACTGAATCATTTAATACCTACAATTTCAGCGAAGGTAAGCCTACATTCACCATTACTATTTTAGGTGAATACTTCATGTTATAGATATTTGATAACCCCTCTGTTAATACACATTGTAACCATGGGGACAGCCGTCTGGTCCAGGTCCTAGACCTTATTCATTTGGACCATTGCAGATTGTCACATGACTCAAATTTATTTTCATGATATGGTGTGAAAGTAAAGGGAACAACAATATTTTTACAAACCATTATATTATTCAGAATCTACATATACAGACGTGGAATCTGAACTTCTATGGGTAAGCTTCAAAATCTCAAACAATACAATTACGAATTATCATTTTTCTAACACATACTACTCGCTAGTAACCTCAGTCTATAGCTAACCTCAAACTTTTAAACAAGTAATACAACACACAATACAGAGGTTATCGTTTTTCTTGCACTAAGATGTCAAACACAAGCTATATAATACACACTATTTTTTCTTGAAGCTTGAATTTTGGGTGAACTATCGCTTTAAAATTCTCAAAAATATATATAAATAGCATAAGAGGGACATTTTCAAATGAATTGAATTAGTTATATCTTCCTGTCATGCAGGAATGCTGGGTATTATATTAATATTTTCACAACAGCTCCCCCACCCTTTATAAAGCAACTATAAGAAAGTGGTGGCATGTCTCGAGACTATTTTTCCGGTTGGGACCCATGGCATTTCAAAAGCAATTTGACCCCCATCTGGCCCCACCACTTAATCTCGCTGAGCTCGTCTGTTGCTGAAAATGTCCTGTGCCAGCCCCAGAGGCACAGCTCCAGCCATCAGGCCACCTGTAATCACAGGCCACTGGCTGGGGGTAATTACAAAAACACCCCAGACCCAAGTAGAATTTTCATCTTATCTAGCCAAATGTCAGCCTCTTACTTATTAGCTATCATCAGGCTGCTGCCAATCACGGGCGAGGAGATGAGAGCTTTCATCAGCAGCCACACCTCCACTCCGACCCCCCGCCGAGTCTGTCTTAGATTTCCTGTCATCTTCTTTACTCCCTTCAAACAGCCCTCATTTATCTCTTCACTTCAGAGCGGCTGAGTCTCATTATTTTTGTTGTCTGACTTCTGTAATTCGATGCCGAGGAGATGATACTAATTACCTCTTTTACTCCGAGAAAACCTGCGTCGGTGGTCAATCCCGGCGAATTAATCTCCCTCGTTTCAGTCAAAAGTTGCCTTCATGAAATTCAAATCTGCTTACAGGGAGTCGTAAGCGGAGGTTGGGTTCAGGAGCCAAAGTTTAAAAATAGTTAAAAGTAGAAGATCTAAGCAGGAACGGTGTCAGCCTAATTAATTTAGACTCCCACCACAAGCGTGGAAATGAGACGAGCGGCTGCGGATGTGAAACCTTGATTGGTGGAGTGAGATCTACTGACATGTGCCTTTTTTTTTTCCCTCAAGTATGTTTCTCCAATAAGTGGATTTTCTGCATATTAGAGATGCATTAAAGCCATGTTTGAGAAGTTTTGAATGAGCAGCACATTTCTCGAGATGAAGGTGTGTCTTTCTTTAATTAGTGTGTATATTTGACAAACTGGAGTTATTTTCTTCTTTTCTCCAAGATGAACGCGACTGACGCTAATTAGGGTTTCGCAGTTTATAATGTGATAATGTTGAGTTTATTGTCATCACGGTGATCAGTCTTTCTCATATTTTGGTTTTATTCAAACATCCTTATCCGGAGCTTGAAGGGGTTTGCTTTGGTTTGATGCTAGCTCTTAGCTTAGGCTGCAAAGTGCTTTTCACCAGGTCTATTGTGTTGGCATCTCGGAACTGCGGAACTCATTCTGCGCAAACTTTGCAAATGGACGCTTCTGTGTTTGTCATTTGTGGAAAAGCCAATCCAATTCCACATGTTGGAAGCAACTTTCCCTCTTGTTTTCAGCCATGGTTACCACTACACAACCGAAGAGTTAGCCTGTAAGCAATCCACGTCATATCTGAAATATTTGACTAATAAAATATCCTTGAACGGCTCCATAGTAATTTGGTTTCAACAATAACACACGTTTAACCAAAGCTTCTAACTGTCGCGTAACAGGTTATGTGATTTATAGTCTCCGATACGCCATCTTTCTACACAGTTGCGAAACATAATTGCTAAAGGGTATGACCCCATTTAAACAACTCCTAAACCAATAACAGAAAGGCCTTTCCAGTAGTTATCAGAAAATATATTTTTTATTTAATTGTTGACCCATTTTAAATATTTAAAATAGTTAAATAAAAAGAAATGACAGCGCACCATATAAGCCTAATGTATTCATTGATCTTGATCTTGTACACGGCACTTACAAAACCTACAAAGCAGTACCACGAGTCATTTTAGTATTACTCCGCAATTCTCGTAGTATAACTCCGCCACCCTGACTATAGGTACTTGCGCACGCATGCAAAGCTGCACTGTTTTTTGTTATTTAAGAAACATTTTATACCCTGTATAAGTACAATAAACACATGTAGATGTTGACACCTTTTATAGTGATTCACTCAGTTGTGTTCGCTTAGTATGATCTTCTAGATAAATGTAATGTGAATGTATAGACTTCGGATCATTCTCACGGTTTATATTTTTCAGGATTAAGAGATATCACTACATATTTAGTCATGATTGTTGTTTCTTTGTTTTTTTGCAGGAAGATGGTATATCCGTGAAGGCTGGCTCAAAGTGGTCCCAACTAAAGGCGCCGAAGTCAAGCCAAAGATGTTCTTCCTCTTCTCGGACGTGCTCTTGCAGGCCAAGCGCTGCAGCTCTTTACATCCCACCGACGGCGACAAGTTCATCGGACAGCAGGCTTTCCCTCTGAAAGAGTGCACTCTGGAAAAGGTCTTTGGCCACACCAGGAGTAAGGGTGGACTTCTCAGTGTGAGTGTTCAAAAACAATTTCAAAACCTTGTTTCACTAGTTTTCTTTGAGTAAAACTAAACTTTAAGTCCTATTTGTTACCACATAAACCTTGTAGTATAAGTATAAACCTTGAGGTGATATATTCTCACTTTGTTTATCATTTCCAGTTTATAAAGACAACTTTTAACTACTTACAAAAATACTCCTATAATAACATTATAGATAATACAATTAATTGTTTAAATTCCTAAAATGTATGATAAAATCAAAGTTGATTTCTAGCAGTATAAGAAAAATATTTTGCTTAAAAGAATAAAATATATTTAAAGATTAAAAAACAAGGCGAACACTCTATAATCGTCCGTTTCGAAAAGTGAGGGGAAAATGTGGTTTGAAGTTGAAAACTTTGTTGTTCATTTGATCTACACAGGTGCAGCTTCAGCTCCCTGGTCTGTTTGTTAGTGTTGTTCCTAATAGTGGAAGTAGTTTGGAACAGATGTTAGTAAATTAAACTTGTGTTATTATATGGAATATTCTATAAAAACTTAATTGAAGAACAAAATGTCTTGTGTGTGTGCTGCACAGCAGGTGGACAAACATCTGCTCATAGATTTGAATACACACATGAGTGAGCTTTTAGCACCAGCATTATTTAATTCTCCACTTTTGATGCACGTTGCTTTGATTTGTCTTAGTTCTGGCCCTGATGTTCTGCAGTTTAAGAAGTGACGTAAAATCTGTTGGATGGTTTTCCTTCCACATCTGCCAAATGTTAATGGCATTTATGTCGGCTTGTCAGACAACAAACCCGTACTCCCCGGTTCCTCGTCTCCCCGATCACGTTTTGTTGAAGTAGCCCAAAAGTCAAACTTTTAATGCGACTTTCCTCTCCGTCTGATCCGTCTCCCAGGTCTGAGTACAGCTGCTGGCTGACAAATTGTCTCTAAATGATGTAGTTGCTGTCATGAAACATTCAAAGGAACGAGTCGCGCGTCATTGAGCAAGTAACCAAAGCGTTTATGCAGCGAGTGTTTAGTGCCAGTGCTGCCTGGTATCAATATTCATCCGGACTGATGCTCCAGCTGAAATAGAGCTCTTTATGTTCCGCTGCTAATGTGCTGCGCTGTGATGCACAGAGATGAGTTTTTCATGGCTTTACTGTTCTCTGTGCTGTTTGGTCTCACCCGTGACACTTTGACCATTACTGGACATTGTGAAAATCACTTCTAAAGGATTTACAATGTGCAGCCCAGCTCTCCAAGTCATTCTTAGTGTCTTGCAAGTGATTTAAACCTTGTGTTATCTCTGGGTCAAGGTGACACGTTGGTCACCCGTCTTGTGTGTGTCACCTTGATCCAGAGACAACACAAGGGATACCACAAACACATTCGTTTTCAGGCCTCCGGGTCACCTTGACCCAGAGATAACACAAGAGTTAAGTACTTTTACTTAAAGAGTAAAACACTGTACAACAGAGTAGTAAAACAGAAAACAATTATAAAGAAAATTAAATGTGCTATGAGGGGGAAATCCAGAGTCTCTCCCGTGGAAATGCGCCATATCAGTTTTGATAAAGAATAAATGTATTTAATCAGACACTAACCCAAAGAGATATGTGATAAGAAAATTGAGTATCTTAGATTTAAAAGAGAGAGAATTATTACATTTTGGTTAGACTTTAATTTTCAATTTCATTTATTTTTATTTTTATTTTATAAAGAGTTGTTTATGGCGTATCCCTTACTTTGACTATTGAAAAGAGACTAGACTTTTATTTATCCATTAACAAAGGGACTTAAGGGAATATGATAAGAATAATTCGACATGAGAGGTTGTAAAATAACTTAAAATAAAAAAAAAAGAGTGTGGACATCTTTTGTATATTTTAAAATGTAAGTTCGGTAATAGTATAATTTACAACAACAGATTAAAAAAAAAAAAAAAGCTAAATGACAATAAATATATAGTAATATTGTTTTATTTCATAAATAACTTATATTGCTTAATAATATTTCAACATGTTAACCTTCACGAAGATACTTTCAGTATAAATTGGCATCAATATAATTGTAAAAGGAAATCAATAAATCTTGAAGGTTTTTTAATGTTTTAAAAAGTTATAATGAAGTTCAAATACAAATAGATTATATTGTCCGGTATACAGTCAGGCAGAATGTTGGATTAAGTACCCTTCTTGACCCCTCCAGGATAAGTTAAAGTATTTATTTCAACAAGATTGTCTTTCCAATTAAAATGATTTTTGCTCTTTTCTAAACGTAGTCCAAATACTTCCCTTAATCTTGAGCATCGGTCTCTCTTGGCTGTCTGATAAATCACGAAACCTTAAAAAAAAAAGGTGAACAGCCAAAGATTACTTCATTTGCCTTTTATTTTTCTGCCGGACAAATGATCTTCACATTTAAGTTGACAGTTAATGGGCAGCCATGTGTCGCCAGCCAACCACTTGAGGAGAAGCTCTCCTTCACTGGATCAGATTAAGCTGCAGATCCATCTCTTCCGGCCACTCCAGTAAATACATCTTCCTCAAGCCTGTCGCTGCCCTGCGCCGGCCCCTCCGCACGTTATCTAATGGCAGAAATGGCATTTCATTAGCCTCTTATCCCGCCGAGGCCCCGGTGCATACTCAATAGTATTACGTGTAATTTCTCATAAGGACACATTATTGATCCCGCGCTCCTACCTGAGCTCAAGGAAAAGGGCTGTCAGCACTCCAGGGCCCTCCTCATCCACAGCCATGAAGAATTAAAGCCAAATTAAATTTGACAGCTGTAAATGCCATGGCAATCTATATGCAAAGTTTAAAAAAAAAAAAAAAAGCTTTTATTAAAATTTCCACAATTCCCGCCCTCTTGCCGCCTGTTTATTTGTCTTCCTTTTCTTCTATCTGTCTTCCCTCTCTTCGTCTGCAGCCTCGCTCCTTGAATCTCTTCCCACATCCTTGACAGATTCTCTTTGATGTATAAATAATCAAGCTAAATTATGTGCCGGGATGAGTCTCGGTGCGCTGTCGTCCTTATTATACAAAGTAATTTCTACCTAAGAGGGTCAGATTTCCTGACAAATCCCTAATTACCGCGCTGGAATAGAATCTATTTGTGCATAAATCAGCCGCGAGTGGCGAGCGCCTAATATCATGAAATTCGGCCCCATTCACTGAACTCTTTAATTAGATAATTCTTTTGATGATGGTACATTTGAAATCTTAATCTTTTTAATAAGACTGCCCCCACTCTCCACCCCCCGCCCTCCGTGGAAGTGATAAGTTATCTAAGATGATCCTGCTGTGCGCAGTCGCAAACTTTGGTACCGATCGACTTAGTTGTGCACAAACCACAGCCCCAGGTAAATGTGAGAGGTCATTTAATATAGCAAAGACCCTGTTTTTGAGCTTCCTTAAGAGCTTTTCTGGTGCAATTACGCCGCGGTGTTTGTTCGCCGTGTTTGACATGTACAGTCTGAGGCTGTTTTTAGCAACGTGAGCACAAGCTGAGTGGTAATCCTTGTTTACACGTGGCTTCTTGTTGTTTTCTTGACCTTAAAGGACATCAGAGTTTAAACATTTGCCTTCCCAGCAACACCAGTGGCTACCTCAACAAATAGCCAACGTTAAGATGAATTTATTCCACATTAGATTAATATATATATCTTTTTTTTTTAAATATACATAAATGTCATTTTTCCTCCCAAATGTTAGCTGTTAGTACCCGCTGAGTGCACCAGTAGTCTTCTCTGACAGACCATGTCACTGTGTTTTTGTTGGTGAAGCCTGACTCCTACTGGTCAGATATAGTACTGCATTATCTTGATTTAAATCAACAAGCCCCCGATGGTCCCTTATTGGGGTCGCGTGAACACTGTTAACCGGACACCAGCCTGTCAGTGGTTACACAGAGGGTCAAAACCCTTCATGCCTTATGTCTGTGCTATTAAATCCTAATGGAAAAGACTGGAAAAAACAACTAAACCCTGAAATTCAATAGAAGACAAGCAAGTCTTCTAGATTTTGTCTAATGCATATTTTTAACAAATGTTAAATAGTTGTAAAGTCAAGGGAAATGTCCTGCTCTTCTACACAGCATTTTAGGTAGTTTAGAAGCCAAAGTGAGCTTCTTCCTGGTCAAGATGACTGGATGGATTAGATTACAGTATTACACTCCAAAATATGAATTCCAATATTCAAGCTCAAACATGTTCTCACTTCTTTCCTGCAGCTGACTTTCCCCAAAGCCAAACTTATGTTGATGTCGAACCAAGAAGATTTGAATGATTGGCACCAAAGCCTGAGCTCTGCCATCAAGTAAGTACCAGTCATACGTGCGACCACAACGTTTTCTTTAAGAATTTAAAAGGAAGTTGTAAAATAATAAACTGCTCTCTACAGATGATTTTCTGTTAAATAGTATCACATAAGCATAACTGAATATGCTTTTATTATAATTGGTCCTATATAAGGTTTACATTTTTTAAACTAAATGTTTTACTGTAGATGCAAATCCTAACTACAACTCTGTATAAACGGATAGATGGATGGATTGATGGATAGATAGATTATTAAAACAAAAAAATAAAATATTAAACTAATTAAATTACATTTAAAGCAATTTTCTCACACCAGAGATAAAGTTAAAGCAAAGTTATTATTCACATTTTAATATTTTCTATCATGATTGCAGTTACACTGTTCTGACACTGGGGGCGCCAGAAACAATATTTTAACCTCATTTATTGCTACTTTAACCCTTGTGTTCTCTCAGGGTCGAGGTGACCCAACGACCTCCACCACGGCATGTGTATTTATGGAAGCCAGGGAGGTCGTTCATATTGACCCAGAGACAACACAAGGGATACCACAAACATACTTCAGGCCTCTGGGTCACCTTGACCTTGAAAGAAGGTTTAAGGTTAGGAACTTGTTATGGCAAAGTTAGTTTTCGATACTACCCTCTAACAATTGCCAATTCCAAAATAACGAGAAATGATAAAGAGTGTATGTTTTGTCCGAATGTGGTCCGGAGAGCTTGATGGTGTACGATTCCGTGCACCTCAGGACTCCCCGTCTCTCGGGCGTCACTCTCTCCTCAACATTGATCAGTCAGACTTCAGGAATCTGTCTCGCCTCCTGGAGGAAGATCCTGGTTAAAAAAAAAAACGCTAGTTTGGAGGGGACCAACAACGCCGAGGGCCTCGACCCCACGTCCCCGACCGGGCTGATTAGTTCATCAGTTTGTCAGAGAGCAGAGCTTGTCAAAGACCACCCGGCAGACGGGGCAGCTGCGAGCCGAGCGTCGGGGAACTCCGGGGAGTGTAATTAGCAGCAGTGGAGGGCCGAGGAGAGGACGAGGCGGAGGAGAGCAGGGGTCAGCAGGGCGGGCACCACCGGGGAGAGCAGGGCTGAAGGGTGTGTGTCCAGACCAAGTTGAATTATTGATTCAACAAAGACTACACAAGTCCAGCACTGACAGTCTTAGATGATTCATTCATGGTTGTCGGCTCATTTGGCACCTTGCGTTCATTAGTCAGTCTTCAACTCAAAGTATTTTTTATTTAATTATTACTACTGCTATTACTTTTACATTCAAATAGACCCTTATTTTCCCTCCTCAGCGAGCGACTTCTTTAGCAACCAGGTCAATTCTCTTCCACACTAGTTGAACAATGAGGAGAGAAGAGGATCGTAACACAATTAAACTCAAACTAACCTTTATGTTTGCGACGTCGACCGCATCCACAACCCTGATGTGAGACCATCTGACGTACGGATCCAAGACTTAAACCAAAGATCCGGGGACCAGACTGGACCAGTATTTTTGTGACCTTCAATCTGTCGGTCTAACATGTATTAGAATGTTCCGTTGTTTGATTTCCGTCAGTTTAAAGCTTTTTTTAATTATTGAAAAGGTCTTGCAGTGATGTTATCTTGCTGTCATCACCAGGCCTCGGCAACAAAATGGTTTATTTAATAAAAAAAAGACTTAATGAAGTTGTCACAATTTTTCCTCTGTTCAAATATTCATTACTTTATCTCTTCTAATATTTGGATTTTCCCTTCTCTTTATGTTATGCTGATTTATATGCTTAGAGACGGAAGTGTAAAAATACAAAAAGGGGTTTTATTACACTACCTCTAAAAGACGGTTACATGAACATCACATACAAAATAACTCACAAAACGAATTTGTTTTAAATAACAGAAGAAACAAAGGTTTCAAGGCACAGTCACATGTATGGCTTGTGCTTGTGCTGAGTTTGTAATAACGCACAAAAATGTTTCTTTATTATATCAACGTGACTGTTTTGGGGTGGCTAAATATACACCTTCATTCTGAGAACTCAGGAATCCTACCTCACTATGGTCACTGGTGGCCTAGTGGTCAAGACTATGATGAGACTGTTAATACTACAATAACTTTATTCACGTGTATTGCAGGAAGTTGCAGTCCAAGCAGACTGTGATCCACCGAAGAGAGGAGTTCAGCGCACAAAACTTTGACTCAGCAGTTGAAAACTTGGAGGCACCAAACGGCAGCAACAACCCGAGTAGAAAGAGGAACATGGTATGTGGTCTCACCTCGACATACTGACGAATATTAAGATATTGTATGTGTTTATAATAATAAACTGCTCTTTAACTTTGTTTTAAGCTTAGGAAAGATGAATTTGTCAAAAATAGTGGAAGTAATTTTGAGTAGTTTAAAGCATTAAATGAAAATTGAATCAACATTGGTATGATCCTTATATAAAATATGGATTATGTAAAAGTACAAAAAGTCAATTATAAATCATTAGCATGGCAGAATGATTTGTTGTTAGCTCAAGATAATTGGCCTCAACCATGGCAAGCATGTTTATAATGTAGTAATAGATTTTTTTACTAAATTGAATTAACATTGCATTTACTTTCTTATTTAGTTACTCATATGAACCAAAACTACAAATTTAAAGCGATATATAGAAGTGCTTAAATAGCAAAAAAGAATTATTAGTATTTTGTTAACTGTGTTTTAACTTTTGTGATGTGGTTATATTTGTTATATATAGTATTTATTTTTTGGTATTTTTCAAAATGATCTTTATTTTATTTGTTTCTACTCAATAAAGTATATATATATATATATATATATATATATATATATTTATTTATTTATTTAAATATCTGTACTCAAAATTGTTCACAAACGTATTGTATTCCCCTTAGGTAGTTGATGAGAAACCTACATATTAAATATTCTTTTTATAATATTAGAAATATATATATTTTATTTTTTTGTACACATGTGGTTTTGAGTGACAGTTTCCTCTTTGATGATGCATTTCCTTCTTGTTCCAGGTGAGTGTGGAGGCCAGTGTTGCTCCTCAAAGTGAGAGCAGCGCCCCAAAGAGGATGAAGCCTGACACTGCACAGTCCAGGTGAGCTCATGGAACCCGAACATAGCGACTCTAAATGAAGCTCTGCAGTTATTCATTCTTGACTGAATGTTTTGTATCACATTGGTTTTGATCATCTCTTTGAATGTGTGTCCAGCAGTTCAGAGGCGTCCACCTCCAGCTGTGTTATCCTCTGAAGGATCACTTTCACTCTCAGCCTTTAGTCTTTCTGAGAGTTTCACTTCAGAATATGACGAATGTCACACATGTATTCCTATGTTTTAACCTTTTACCTCTTCTGTGCAATACCTATATTTATCTTTCAGCTGCTTCCAAACCAAACATGGCATTTTAAAAATCTGAATGAATGTGCTTTATAGTGACAAAATCCTCTAGTACAAATATTTAAAGGGAGATTTAATAATTAGTTTTGATTCTATTGGGCTTTATAAACATTGCTCAGGATTCCTCTCAGGCTTTAAATCATTTTTGAATGAGGAATATGTTTTTAATGTAATTGATTAAAGTTGATTACAATATATATATATCTTTTTTTTAATATTCATTAATTGACTAGTTTTAGATTTCTGTGAATCAATATCAACGAGTTATACCCACATCAGCCACAAGTGGTCAGTGTTTCTCTTGTAGCAAATAAAACCTGAAATCTCAACCCGGGCTTTTTTATTAACAGTAAATCTCGTGAACAGCGAGTTTCACAAGTGGCAATAATTGATGTGTTTGATTCACGGGCCTGAGCATCTATTAAACAAGATGAGTAATAGTCAAAGGATTTGCTTTTTATCTTGAAAGGGAAGTTACACTGAATCCGGGGAAAATGAATTATCTTTGTCATTAAGTTTGTCTAAAAGACAAGAATATTAGTTTGACTTTATCAAGAACATATGTGCTGCTTACTAACACTGGGCATTGTGACTTTAAATTAGACGTTTTTTCAACATGTCGCATTATACTTTTCTAAACCATTTTCATATATTTACCTCGTAAAAAAAACTGTTTTGTTATCATAAAGTCAGCTTTCAGTGACTTTATTATTTTATCACTCACTTAAATGTATCTTAACTAAACACACACTTAAATATATCTGTATTTGAATCTGAATGTTGAATTCAACTAATCCTCACATCCTGTCCGTGACTGAAACTGTTACTCTGATCACATGACCTCAGAATAAAATATCAAATCTTTTCTTTTGAAGTGTTTCCTTTTGTTTCCACAAGATGTCGACAAAGAACGTTTGATTTTGAAGAGGTACGCTGCAACCGTGTCTTCTATTATTAAGGATTCTAAATGTTGTTTTTTTGACCTCCCTAACTTTCATTAGCGAGTTCTTCATGATTTACTCATTGTTGACTTTATTGTCTTTATTTACGACAGTTATTGTTCACAAAAATGAAATATTTGTCAAATGTCCAATGCCTTTAAAGTTAAAACTTAAACAAGGTTTATTCCGTCTGTGTCACTGTTGTTTGATGAAAGAGGCAGTGAAATATTGAAAACCTTTCAGAATTGGATCAAACAAAATTTGCGGCCAAATTATAATTATGTGTCTATTTTCAGAGCCCACTAGATGGCACTCTCTCCTCTGTCATCCATTGCTTTGAAGAGCTATTCTATTGAAACCTTACATGGGTTTTTAACTGTGGTCAGAAAACTCACTTTTATTTTGTAAAGAAGACTGTCATGGAACCCAGACTATTGCTATCAAACAGGGTTCCCACTGATCCTTAACAAAAATCTTGAAAGTCATTCCATTCATCTAAAAATAAGGTTTTAATTGGCATTAAAATGTCTTAAGTCAAATTCTTAAAGTCCTAAAAATGAAATATTGTGTTTTAGCAACCCGCCAAATTTCCTTTTCGTCGCATTTCCAAATGTGGTTTACAAGGAATTATTAAAGCAGTGCTTCATCACATTTTTACACTATTTTATTCATATTTCCTGTAATGGTTGGTTTAATTTTGAACAGTATTGACTCATGTAGTAGAATAACTATTTTATTAACTATCAATCTTGTTTACTTTCTTCTCTGATGAAATATTTGATAAAGGTGTAACCAGAGTGAAAGAGGTTTTTTCTCTGAGCGACAGTCATGTTAGAAGTTGTTACTGCTTCTGGAAACATGACTGTTTGTTCCTCTGTGCTCTCCTAGTGTTCAGAACATCTCACTGCAGCTTCAGTCACTTGTTGCTGTTTTGTTTTCACACTCACTCACTCACTCACTCACTCACTCACTCACTCACTCACTCACTCACTCACTCACTCACTCACTCACTCACTCACTCACTCACTCAGTCAGTTACTCACTCAGTTACTCAGTCACTCACTCAGTTACTCACTCAGTCACTCACTCAGTTATTCACTCAGTTATTCACTCACTCACTCAGTCAGTTACTCAGTCACTCAGTTATTCACTCACTCACTCAGTTATTCACTCACTCACTCACTCAGTTACTCACTCAGTTACTCAGTCACTCACTCAGTCACTCACTCAGTTACTCCGTCACTCATTCAGTCACTCACTCAGTTACTCAGTCACTCACTCACTCACTCACTCACTCACTCAGTTATTCACTCAGTCAGTTACTCACTCAGTCACTCACTCAGTCACTCACTCACTCAGTTATTCACTCAGTCAGTTACTCACTCAGTCACTCACTCAGTCACTCAGTCACTCAGTTACTCACTCAGTCACTCAGTCACTCACTCAGTTACTCAGTCAGTTACTCACTCAGTTACTCACTCACTCAGTCACTCACTCAGTCACTCACTCAGTTACTCACTCAGTTACTCACTCACTCACTCACTCAGTCACTCACTCAGTTACTCACTCAGTTACTCAGTCACTCACTCACTAACTCAGTCAGTTACTCACTCACCCACTCAGTCAGTCACTCAGTTACTCACTCACTCACTCACTCAGTCACTCACTCAGTTACTCACTCAGTTACTCACTCAGTCACTCAGTCACTCACTCAGTTACTCACTCACTCACTCACTGACTCACTGACTCACTCACTCACTCACTCACTCACTCACTCACTCACTCACTCACTCACTCACTCACTCACTCACTCACTCACTCACTCACTCACTCACTCACTCACTCAGTCACTCACTCAGTTACTCACTCAGTTACTCAGTCAGTTACTCACTCACTCACTCACTCAGTTACTCAGTCACTCAGTCAGTTACTCACTCAATCACTCAGTCACTCAGTCAGTTACTCACTCAGTTACTCACTCAGTTACTCAGTCAGTTACTCAGTCACTCAATCACTCAGTCAGTTACTCAGTCACTCACTCACTCACTCAGTCAGTTACTCACTCACTCACTCACTCACTCACTCACTCACTCACTCACTCACTCACTCACTCACTCACTCACTCACTCACTCACTCACTCACTCACTCACTCACTCACTCACTCAGTCACTCACTCAGTTACTCAGTCAGTTACTCACTCACTCACTCACTCACTCACTCAGTTACTCAGTCACTCACTCACTCACTCAGTCAGTTACTCAGTCACTCACTCACTCACTCAGTCAGTTACTCAGTCACTCACTCACTCACTCAGTCAGTTACTCACTCAATCACTCAGTCACTCAGTCAGTTACTCACTCAGTTACTCAGTCAGTTACTCAGTCACTCAATCACTCAGTCAGTTACTCAGTCACTCACTCACTCACTCAGTCAGTTACTCACTCACTCACTCCGTCACTCACTCAGTCACTCACTCAGTCACTCACTCACTCAGTCAGTTACTCACTCAGTTACTCACTCTTACTTATTTACTTTTGGTCTCAAATGTTTCTCCACTGCTCCACTGTGACAGCACGTCCTCGCTGCTCCTAACATCAGCGTTAACTCAGTCAATGTATTCAGACTCACTCACTCATGTTTAGCCTCTGAACTGACGTGAGTCACGGCTGGGATACGTTAATACTTGAACATGTCTTCGTCACACGAGCGGTTACAGAGGAAGTGACCTTTGTTACATTTGTGTTACATTAAAACGCAGAGAAAGATAAATTGATCTTTTTCATTTGCTTAATGCGTTATTTTTTTGCTACAGTAAAAAGACGACGACTTGTATATTTCATGTCAAAGAAAATCAAATATAGATATAAATACAATAATACTGGAGTAAAATAAGTGATTTTAAGAAGAAAAAAATGTATATTTTGGTATTGTATTATACATTTAAGATAAAACTGGTATTATTTGTTAAATACATACTGCATATTTTCCGAATTCAAAAATAAAACAAAATTGAAAATTATGATTGGATAAAATATGAGAAAAAAATAACGAAGAAATAAATTGAAAAAAATATATATAAGTGTATTTTTTCTTATAATAAAAGTAATGTTAAAAATGATTTGTGCATTAAAAAGAATAATTAAAAAATATATGTCTTAAATGTCTACGGTGAAAAATAAATTTGATTATTGTTTTTCCTTTCAAATTACACTTTTAAAAATAAATATATTATTTAATCCTGTTTTAATTAATTGACGTACTTGATACTGTCTCTCTTTGTGATATTCAACCTTGTTTGATTTTTAATGGAATTTCAAAATCAAACATAAGTGCATCTATAGAGTGTTGATGAAGGGTTCTAGGAAGACGCAAGTCTCGGCCTCTTCACTCCAGCAGCTGCCCCCTCGACCCGGTCATAATTCTGTCAGAAGGCTTATGAACCACCAGCTGCTGAATGAGTTCAACATCTGAAGAACATGTGAATGCCTCGTATGTATGTGTATTTGACCTGCCATGGTGTCCATCTCGTCGCGTTGTCTCAGATTAAACCAAGTCGGACGTCAGATCAGAGGTCCTGGTCAGATGATGTCATAGATGATGTCATAGATCCGTGGGTTAATCATGGAGTCAGAGACATGAAAGATCAGTGATTGGATGAAACATTCCTGCAGTTATTGATGAGCGTGTATTCGTGATTCGAGTTGAGAAGATAAAGCCTAAGAATGTTCGTCAAATCATCCATCCGTCTTCATCCTCATCATACCTGACCCGCACAGGTGTTGAGGAATCAGTCCTGAAGCTTCTGCTGGATCTTGATTCGGATCAGAACTAGTTGAAGCAGGATGGAGGGATTTTGAGAGGATTAGGATGCAGATCCGGCAGCTTTAAAGACTCGGGGAAGTCGTACTTTGAGGCCGGACTCATCAGGGTCTGACCAGAACCACATGTGGGTCAGAGAGACCTTCGTCTTCCTGGGTTTAAGGAACCAAACATCTCCGACGGTATTATGTTACTTATTTGAAAATTCTTAACCATGGATTATAGGGCAAAAAACAAAGAAAATCCTTTGTTGAATTGATGTTTTTTTTCCTCATCTCAGATGAGGAAAGATATTTTAATCAATTTAATAATAATGAGCGGACACATTCAAATGTTTGTGAGAAAATAAATGTGTATCTTGAAGTTTAAGATAATGTGTGTTAAATGTTTGTCGTCTTCTACTTGATTTGATTGTCAAGAGTTTGTTGCTGTTTTCTTTTCACGACCATCGTCGATCTTTATCATTTAACTTCAGGATTAACACACACGGTGACTGTAGAAATGGATTTTCAAATC
The DNA here is from genome assembly GCF_982586985.1 of Callionymus lyra. Taxonomy (NCBI): domain Eukaryota; kingdom Metazoa; phylum Chordata; class Actinopteri; order Syngnathiformes; family Callionymidae; genus Callionymus; species Callionymus lyra. Next base: position 28,079,646 of record NC_141820.1, read on the forward strand.
TTCCAGCAACACTATCTGTTTAAAATGTTGAGAATTTGTGCAGATACGAAGAATTCAATTTTAACTAGTGATGGGTTCATGAAGCAGTGTCATGTCGTTTAGAGGTCAGTAGGTGGCGCCATCAGTTTAAAAATGATGTTTCTTTAGAACAGTTGTTCAAGTAAAAGAAAAATAGTGCAGAGAACGCCATCTAGTGGACTCTGAAAATAATTACACTGCTTCATGAAGCTTCATAAAACCATCACTAGTTATCATATGGACGGAGCGTGATTGCAATTGTGTTTTTCATCTATTGAAGTTCACTAGTTTTCTCTAAAGCAAGTCAAGACAGAATTCATATTCAGGAGGTCGGAGGTAAAGGTCGCGGCAGGATCAAGTAACGCTCGAATCCCTCCATCAATTCAGCAAGTTTTACAGCAGCTGGCGATCGAATGTCCATAATCACGAACCCTTGCAAGTGTTTTTTATAAAGTCTGCTTCGTTTTATTTAACATTTTCAAATAACTATTTTTCTCCCTTAGACTTATGGAACTTTTTTAAGTGTTAATTATTTTTGGATTTTGTTTTGCAAATATATATATATATGTATTATTATTATTATTATTATTATATATTTTTATACATAGTCATCTTTTTTATGATCCTTGTCATGTTTTTGTAATGAATACATTTTTTCATCACTTTTTTTTTGGTTTATCCTTTAACATTAAAAAAGCTTTTTTTATTTGTTATAAAATATTTCTTATTACTTTGTATTTTTTTTAAAAATAATCAAAAAAAACACCTTTACTGTTGTTTTATGGTCAGCTTGTCATGGAAGTTGATTTTCATTTTTATACAACTCTTTTTTAATTATTATATTACACTCTTTTAATTGATTTATTACGTGATATTGTCCCTCTTCATTACTTTTAATTTTGGTCAACCTTTTATTTCCAATGCAATTTCAAAATTTCAAGCATAAGTGCATCTATGAGCTTCTTAGCTTCAGCAGCTGCCCCCTCGACCTGACCTTGTGAAATCCGAATACAATGATAGTTTGGAATGTTTGGTAAAAAAACTGTATTTATAATGCACAGGGTGGAGCTCATAGAGCAGCTCTGAGCGAACACGTCAAAGAAGAGTCAAAGAAACAAAGGAGTCACAGTGAAAGTACAGTTTGTGTTACAGAAGTAAACACAGGATCCTAACATTAAACACAAAGTCGTCTCACACCGACTTCCTCCTCTTGCCGAACACGTTGTTGATGAGTTTGGCCATGGACTTGGACCCGCTGGGGCGTCTCCTGCACTCCTTAGCTCTACCGCCGGCACCGGTGCCGTGCACCATCTTGGAGAAGATGAGCGCCACCTCCTGGTACTGCTCCGCCGCTGACAGCTCGTAGAACTGGCAGCGAAGTTCGTTGCCGAGACACTGACCCTCCTCCCTCGTGACCTCCCTGACGTGACCCAAGTCCTGCTTGTTGCCCACCAGGAAGACGACGCACTCCGAGTCCCTGGAGGTGAGAAGAGAAATACTCAGTCTTGGTGTTGTGAGGTCGTGTTTCTAAGATTGAATTTACCTTTTGGTAAACTTCAGGTGAAGTTGTCTGACCTGGTGGACGGCGGCTTTGGCGGCGAGGAAGGACGAGCGGTCGCTGATGTCGTAGACCACAATGAAACCGTCGGCCCAGTGGATCAGGTCGCCCGGGGAGAACTTACTGGACTGAAACAGAAGCCCAGACAAACAGTAAAAATGAATGTGGGGGAAGTATTCTGTCATGGCTAGCTAGCCTCAGTTAGCACTAGGGCTGGTCTGATGAAGCTTCATAAAACAGTGTCATTATTTTGTCCACTAGATGGCGGTCTCTGCACTATTTTCCTAATTTTGAACAACTGTTCTAATGGAACATCAGATAATTTTTAAACTGATGGCGCCACCTACTGACCTCTAAACAACATGACACTGCTTCCGGAAGCTTCATCAGACCATCACTAGTCAGCATAGCAACATGTATGTAAATCAAGTGTAGTAATTCAGTTTCGTTTCGGCCAGTATGAGGAAAATAAGCTCAAATAGAAAGAATACATAAAGAAGTTTGCATCTCCAGTTAGCATTTTATTAATGTTAGGCTAATACTAGCATTGTAAGCATATCTGCTTGAATTAAAACAAAGTATCTTTCTGTCTGTGAACCATAAACCTTAAAAAAGTTTCACGTCGATGTTTTCTTTTTATCACTACTGCTTGATATGACGCATGAAACGGGAAATAAATAAAAACGGCAAATGTAAGTCAAAGTAAAGAATAGGCTCGACTCACAAAATGGCGCACCAGCGGTTCCATCAAGGGTTTATTTTTACTGCAAGACTTTAGTGGGTCATGTGACTGAATCACTATAATGGCAGTGAGTGGGAGACGGCGATTTTATTAATTTCCATCATGACTAAAGTATGTCAAGTATTTTACCAGGAAGATAAATGGGGAAATTGATAAAAAGGAAACTTTCATTTAGACCCCTCATGTTTCATGTTAAAATTTTTTTATTGCATTCGCTTTTATCTTGAAAAATTTAAAGTTCAATTAATGTGTTGATTAAAGTGTGTCTTTAATAGATGTTGGACTCTATTGTATCATCCGTATGCGTCTGATTTCTACAAAACTCTGTTTTTATTGAAATATTTACATTAGAAAATGTGCTTAAGCCCCGCCCACCGAAACTGTTTTTCTGGAGATTAAATCTTGTTTACCATTTGTGATGAGAACATTTAATTTATGTGTTTTTTGTACCGTAACCGAAATAAATGATTTCATTATTATTATTTCATAACCGCGCCCACTCTGCTGTGATTGGTCAAACATCGAGGTTTGTCCAAGTGACTTAGCTTATTATTATGTCATAATGGACTCCACTCGTAACCTCTCGTTTGCCAAGATTTGTGACGGGGGAGTACTTTATAAAGTACTAACTTCAAGACATGGTCATGATGAAGGACTCACTACATCTTGGAGACGAAGACTTCAACATTTGAAACATGTTAGTGAGTCAAAGAGTTGGGTTTTAACATTAGCTGCATTTTAAGGCCGTCAGTTTATGAAGGACATATTTTTTCAGTGGAACTGACCTGAGAACAGGGCTCATAGAGTTCTAGGTTCATTTGCCTCCCGTCCACTGCCAGACGCTTCCTGTAAATACATTCTGCCGTGCGGAGAGAAAACAAACAAAGGTCAGGAGAAGAAGTGGACAAGACGTGAGGAGCACCAGCAGTAAAACTGATCCTTGCTTTCTTCATGTCAGAAATGAACCCCTGATGTCAGCGAGTTCAACATCACCGGGATCAGTGGTGTGTTTTCGGGGGGACAAAGGGATCCATTCATGTGACCAAGGTCGAAGAGAAAATGCATCATTTAGTCACTGAACCTGAATGTGGAGATGAACGCAAGATTACTTGAACAAAGCTCTATTGAGCTCTGAAAGTAAAATCACTGTTACGGGTAAAGGAGTCGTAACTGTTCCCTGAACAAGAGATGGGTGATATCTGCACTGAGACCTCGTGTTAGAACCTACAAAATATATATCCATAGTCGTTTGCTCATCCGTTTCCATAGCAACAATTCAATACAACTTTCACCTGGAATATAATGAATAACTGAGCCGGTTTTTATTCAGAAACGGAATACTATGTGTGTAATATTATTTCAAATTAAAACTATTAAAAATAGAAGTTGCATGTTTGTTTTTTGTAGTCTTTGGCCAAAAGAGTGGTTTCTTAAATATTTTACTTCAGTTAAAGTATTGCTTCTCTGATCAAATTGAACTTTGGTACAGTTTAAAAATCGATTCATAAAATATAAGATTTTTCATTGGAAGCAGCAAATGCAGTAAAGCTCAGAATAAATATTCTAAAGTAAAATGCATATTATTACTGATTTTCAATATATAAATTCAGATTAAATGTGAAATGTTTTGGATTTATATGCACAAAGAAAACGGATATATTGCAGTCATGACAGTACATTAACAGATATTTTAACCCCCAAATTATTTATGTCAGAACACCCGGATTGTCTTTTAAATTAATTTAAATGTAAATATTCATATGTTCTCTTCAAGTCATGCACGTGTTAAAAGACTGACACACAACGAGTTACCTGCAGAAGAAGAATACTCGCCGATGAACCTCCTGGTCAAGAAGCGAACGATCAGAGCTGCAACACACGAACTTTCTTCTCAACAATGAAGGACGAAAATAAACTTCTCCATAAAGCATTCGAACCCTCGACCCTCCTACCTGATTTACCGACCCCTGCACTGCCCAGCACCGCGATCTTCGTCTCGATCGTGTCGTCGACGGTGCGATGCGAGCGCAGATGTCTGTGGAACGTCATGTTATCTCTGAGCCCTCAGTCAGAGCAGGAGCCGCACGAGCACTGCCGAGGATGCACGAGCGGACCCGAGGGTCAGCATCCGCGGGGCGGGGGGGCGTGTCCTTCCACTCATGTTTATTTTATAACGTCGCACTGAAATGAAGAGGAAATTAATGATAGTAATACATTTTATTTGTATTGAACTTTACATTTGGTCAACAAATCTTAAGTTGCTACAGTTTTAAGTAAGTAAGTAAATTATATTTAAAGAGGGTTTTTCTAGACAAGGCTCAGAAAGTGCTTCAACAATCAAAATAATACTCAATAAAATATAGACTTAAAAGATCAAGATAACGCCGAGAACAACACAGGAGTTCCAAAAAAAATCCAGGAAAAGCCTGCAGGAATAAAAATGTCACGGGATATAGACAAAAACAAGCTAAAGACGATAAAAACAAGACAGTAAAACACTTAACAGTATTAAAAATGTAGGTGTTGTTGCCTCTAAAAGCATCTAAATGGCAATTCGACAGAGAGAATTAACAACACCGTCAAATAATTTTGATTATGACAATTTTTATGTACTTGGTGTAAGGGGACAAATAATTCCCATCATCCCAAATCATGCTGTTTGTTGTTTTCACAGTTGGATGAGTCACTTGAGTCGAGCGTCATTGGTCGCCCACTCGCTCTGTTAAAGTCTGAGTTTGGACGTCGGTACCAACAGATGGAACCCCAGACACTCTTGATGTGAGGAACTGAGACGTCAACAGAGAACTGAGCGTCGAAATGCAAACTTCAGTCCCAGAGCTTCGTGATCCTCAGACAGATTTTCACCATGTGTTGTGTTTCCCATGTGTGGATTTGACCGAGGACTCTGGTTTCCTCCCACTGAATTACTGATTCTCATTTGTTCAGTGCGAATGATGGTCTATCTTTTCACGCCTTATGAAGTTCTTCAGACACTGCTGGGTTCTCCTGCCTCTCACCCTGAGAAGCTGGGACAGACTCAACCACCGTGAAACCAGCGGTGAAATAGACGGCTAGAAGAAAAGCAATGAACCGATCGTGACTTCATACTGTGGATAATCTTAAGTAGATTTGGTCACACGTGTACACCTCGTCTTCCACCCTTTGGATTCGAAGTATAATCACAAAGGTTGGTTTAATGATGAACGACTTGTTTTTGCTTAGTTTCTCACCTACTTGGTCTGGTTTTGGTTGGACTGTATCGTCAGGAGCAGGCAATCGACTTCCTTAAGGCGGCTCATAACGCACTGTGACTTTGTTAAGCTTTCTCAGGGAAGACTGAAAAAATAACACCGGTCACTATTTTTTACACACCATAATATGCGAGACCGTCATTGTCAGGTATTGCTCCGCAAAATTTGAGTGAGAAAACAAAGACCAACTAAGAAAGTACATTTTTGGAGGTTTCTTCCTGACTTTTTGAATGATAAACAACATTGTTTCATATATTATATATTGTGTCTAACTGAACGTATTAGAACAATTAATTTCCTCCATATTTGCTAGGTGTGTCATGTTTTGTTTGTAAAGTATTCAAAAAATTGGTCTGATGGAAATGAGTAAAACCACCGTCACCCACCCACTGCTATGAAAGCGCTTCAGTGGGAGGTATTTCTGTGGCAGTTTATCTTGACTATGAAAACACTTGAGAAAAAAATGTTTTATTTAAAAACGTACAGCACGTCTTATCAGTACACCGTTGGCATATTCTTCTGAGCTTGTCTTCTCTTTCCTTCTGTTCTACTCTGAACAGGCTTTCATTTGCTTCTCGTGTGAGGAGGCAACGTCAGCCGTAAAATCATACATTTTTCCTCTTTATCAGACATTATTTTAAGAAAACTATTTCCTCCGCTCGCTTTATCGCCTTCTACAAACATGAGAAAGGAGGCTGTTTATACCACTGATATCAGACTTGGGATCAGCTGGTCCGACAGTTATGTAATTCCCTGCTTTATCTCAATCTTTTCCATGAAACATACAAGTTGTGTTTGTACTTTGGTGCTAAAAGCACTTTAGTCTCTGTTAACCGGAAGAAGCTCTCGGCTGCGATATTTAGCCTCAGAGGCCAGAAGTCTCCAACTCTGACGGGTGATGCCAGACTGCTGTTGATGGAAACTATCTTAAAATAGTTTTAAAGAAATGTTAGACTTGACAGCTATTGGTTATAAAGCCAAATATATATATATATTTTATCAAATGGTGACACACACAGTTAAATAAATATAGAATAATAAGTAAAAAAAAACTCATCCTACTGTAGTAAACCCCTGCAAGACTTTCTCCTTAGAATTTGAAATAGATAGATGGATGGATAGATGGATGGATGGATGGATGGATGGATGGATGGATGGATGGATGGATGGATGGATGGATGGATGGATGGATGGATGGATGGATGGATGGATGGATGGATGGATGGATGGATGGATGGATGGATGGATGGATGGATGGATGGATGGATGGATGGATGGATGGATGGATGGATGGATGGATGGATGGATGGATGGATGGATGGATGGATGGATGGATGGATGGATGGATGGATGGATGGATGGATGGAGAGTAAATATTCAACTTACATACCGTATTTTCCGCACTATAAGTCGCTCCGGAGTACAAGTCGCTCCAGCCATAAAATGCATAATAAAGAAGGAAAAAACACATATAAGTCGCATTTTTTGGGGAAATTTATTTGACTACCACCAACACCAAGAACAGACATGTCATCTTGAAAGGCAATTTAAAATAAAAAATTGAATAGAGGCAACAACAGGCTGAATAATTGTACGGTATGCTTACGTTACATGACACAACTGAGAACGTGCCTGGTATTAACATAACATATTAAGAGTTATTCAGATAACTCTAGCATAAATAACATGCTAAGAAGTTTACCAAACCATCCGTAACCATCCATAACTCCAAATGATTAAAATCCAATGAAATCTTCATCATCAGTGTCACGTTTAAACAACTCCGCTAATTCCGGAGGTAGAAGACGCGGCGCTTCCTCTTCTATGTCGAAATTATCAACACAGGCCTAGAGCGCCCTCTTGCGGTTTAGTGGGAAAATAACATGTGAAATGATATACCGGTAATAATGTGTTGATAATTTCACACATAAGTCGCTCCAGAGTATAAGTCGCACCCCCGGCCAAACTATGAAAAAACAGTTCTCCGTAAAACAAAAGCAATATTTCTGTACCAATGCTCAACCAAACAGAGTCAATCAGAAACACCTACTGTCACTTTACAGGACAGATGTAGGACAAGACCACGTCAACCATGTTCTTGACTATAGGCGGTAAAGGATGAAGCTGAAAAGTCGCACTGTGTGCCAACGCCATCTCCCAGGCGTCCACCCAACGAACATTCACGCCTCGGAAGACGGCCTGAAGTATCTTATTATGCTGCATAGTGGTCCAGTCGCTGTTGAAAACTGCTTTATGCACGGACAGTTCTTTTATATTCCCATTCCGGATTACAACCAGGGTGCTCGGGGACCTGCTCAGCAGTTCTACGACTGCCTTGCGAATGCTGTGCAGGCGTCTGAGGTACACTATATCGGGAAACGAACCAAAGTGAGCCCAGATCCCCAAAATGACGACTGTGTTCGGTCCCCCCTCAAGGGCGTCGAGCTCATTCGCAATATAAGGAACCTCTCTGACCGAGATACTATCGATACGAATGGGAACGCCATGAGGGCGATAGTTCACTATGATGTTGTTTCCATAGTCAGTCGCCATGTAAGGTCCAGTCTTCGGGCCGTTGTGGAAGTTAAAGTTTAGGAGACCTTAAATAAAATGAAACATTAAGAAACAATGTTTGTCGTCACATTTTATAAATGGTGAAGTACCTGGTAGCTGAGCAACGAGGTAACTGTACCACTGCCTGATGGTGGAATCTCCGTACATGTAGATCTTCTTTCCATGTAGACATTCACCCATGGCAGACGAGTTGTTAAAATGCTGAACTGTGGTCCCCTCCAGGGCCCGCCACTCGTCGTTGACGTAAAACCCAGAATGTCCAAAGTTGTCGCTGGTTTTGTGTAGTTGTGATCGACCTAAAGAAGAACATTTAATTAGATGGTTAAAATATCTATGTGACAATCAAACTCATGATAGATTTTATATTTATATAATTTATTAAAAATAGCATAAGCAGAACATACCTTGAATGAAATATTTCGGACCTAAGATTAAACCAGTAAAAACACAATAAAAGCAATAAAAAAAACTCTAATTGAATTTCAACCAATCAATAATAGAGACTACTTCACATGAGGTATTAGGAAAGTACTTCTGGAACAAGAGTACACGGGTTAAATCAGCTAAAAGCCAGATTTAAAAGATATGTAACAGTCGTTGCCGCACTTTCTACGCTTGGACTGTTCCAAAGACGATTGACATAACCGTGAAATGATGACTCGTCATATATATATTGTTGGGAAAAAACAGTCAAAAGACCTGAAGAGTCTGTTGGTCAAAGCCAATGAGATACAAAGGAATACCATGAAGGTGTTTGAAAACCAGTAAAATAACAATGTCTATGTAAAGCTGTGTGTCATCAGCATAGCTGCGTTAACTAGTGCTGGTCTGATGAAGCTTCATGAAGCAGTATCATTATTTTCAGAGTCCACTAGATAGCGGTCTCTGCACTATTTTCATCTGTTCTAATGAAACATCACATCATTTGTAAACAACGTGACACTGCTTCATGACGCTTCATCAGACCATCACCAGTGTTAAATCATTTCCACTCCAGTTACCTTTCTCTTGTGGCGACACGTTCACAAACGCTGGTCCTTCAGAGCTGAGTCTCACTTTCATGGTGACGTCGCTGAAACCATTACACACGGATCAGGAAATGTATCAATATATATATATATGCTGAATGTAAATCAAGTATAAACAAGGTCTAAGGGAAATTTTGTGGAAAAATGTGTTTTATGCTAAAAAAAAAATTCGGGGTATAAAGAATGTGCAGGGAATTCTGAGGGGTGGCACTGTGACGGATATATCGACAAAATCAAATACGTTTGAAAAGACCCAACGGCCCGAAAAACAAAAGTGTTTGTGGTATCCCTTGTGTTGTCTCTGGGTCAAGGTGAACGACCTCTCCGGCAACACAAGGGATACCACAAACACATTTTTTTTCGGCTTTCGGGTCACCTTGACCCAGAGATAACACGAGGGTTAAATAATACTTGATCAGATGAGATTTAATATTTAACTAAAAATGTTTATTTATTTTTTAATTGGTGACCAAAACAACACCCCGTTTGTGAAGTTGCTGAGTCATGAAAGTTGTGTTCATACATTATTGTAGATCAGACCCGGGCAAAGTGTGGCCCTTTGACTGTATTTATGCGGCCCTCGTAATATAAAAGTATGATCATGTACAAATTGTTCTAATGCATTAAAAAATGTTTTTTGTATTTATTATAGATTAACATTTTCACATTACAACACTAATGTACTTTTCCCCTCCTTTTTGCGTGTAATTTTTTTAAGTATATATTAATCCCTCAAAATATGTTTTTAAAGTTAGTTGAAGAAATGTTTTAAAAAAAAAAAGCTATATATACAAGAATAAAATTGCAGCTTATTTAGCTTAATAAAAGTCACAGCCTTATGACGAATGTCCTTTTTTTTTAATGGATTTTCTCTTCTTTCTTTTTGCTTGACGGCCCCTAACAACATTCACATAATTGAATGTGGCCCTTGAAGAATTTTAATTGCCCACCCCTGCTGTAGATTGAAAATGTGTATCGTAACACAGATATCCAAGCTCACTTTTTGAAAAGATTATTTTCACCAGTGTGTAAACTTATAAACAGAAATCCTCCTGAAGAATGGCTGATTCTGGTTTCACAGCCCAGATGTTTTGGCTTGTAGCAGAACCACGGCTCCCCTTTGTGGACGTCGGTGAAGTCGCACACTGGCATGTTGGCGGGTCGCAGGCAGTAGTTGCACGTCGTCTTTTCGGAGACGGATTTCAGGCGGAAAATACTTTTGAAGTAAACTCTGTCTGGATTGTCCTGGTTCAGTCGTCTTAAGACCGCGACCGCCTCGCTGGGGTGGAGAAGAATCACCTGTCGGAACCGAAAGATTAAACACAGATCGAAGACTTTCACGCTCAAGTTAAAGAGGTTTTCATGGCCTCACCTCGATGTAGGCACTGCCGGCCCAGAGTAGAGGAAGCGAGGCTGTGTAGGAGCCGTTTTCATGATCGATGACGTGTCCGGCTACACCAGCCTTGAGATTCTTGTTCAACATCCGGGCTACTATGACATCACCTCCCGTCTTCTTAGGGTCGCCCGGAGAGTTCATCATCGTAATTCTCACCGCCAGCTCGTCCCCAACACGCCACCCTTGACTTCCTCTGTCGATAGTAAAACTACTGGCAAGAGCGTCAGTGGACTTATTGCCGAGCGTGAGAGGTGTTTGAGGCCAAGCTATTGAGTCCAAAATGAGTTGCTCTTTGAGGGAATACTGGGCAGAGGAAAGTGAAAATGTGCAAGAACCAACATTTCCTGTTGTATTATGAGTATTTTTGGGAAGAACAATATTTTTGGTTTTATTCTTTGTTGTCAGTGGGTTTGCAAAATTCTGTCCCTAAAAGAAAAATAAATGTGGAGATTAGATTTTTTTTTTACTCTTGACAAGAGAAAAATGGAGGTAATTCACCTTTGAAACAATATATCGACCGAGTTGCAATTCATTTTGAATATTGATTCATTGCGTCATGTAGCTACTTCCATCCATCCTCGACCACTTAAATGAGACTACTTCCCTGAATATACAGTGGCTTGCAAAAGTAGTCGTACCCCTTGAACTTTTCCACATTTTATCACATTACAAGCCACGAACATTAATATATCTTATATATGTAATTTAATGTGAAAGACCAAAACAAGGTGTCACACAATTGTGAATTACAAGGATAATTATAATTATATAATTTGTTTTCACAAATGAAAAAACTAATAAGTGCAGAAGTAATCCAGTGCAAATAATTGCCTTCAGGCGTTGATGACTGAATGACAGAATGTTGACCTAATGGCTGAATAGATCCACCCTTGTGTAATCTAACCTAATTACTCAGTAATCTCTCAGTACAAATAAAGCGGTTCTGTGACGGCCTCAGAGGTTTATTGAGAGAATATTTGGGAGCATACAGGACCATGAAGTCCAAGGAACACACCAGATAGATCAGAGATTAAGTTGTGGAGATGTTTAAAGCAGGGTTAGGCTATAAAAAACATTTTTCCAAGCTTTGAACATCTCACAGAGCAACTGTTTAATCCATGATCTGGGAATGGAAAGAGTCTGGCACGACTGCAAAGCTACCAAGACACGGCCGTCCACCTGAACTTACGTGGTGACCCTGGACCAACTGCAGAGATCCACAACTCAGGTGCACCCCACAAATCTGGCCTTCATGGAAGAGTGACAAGAAGCAAGCCATTGTTAAAAGAAAACCTTTAACGGTTTGCCAGAAACCATGTGAAGCACACAGCAAACATGTGGAAGAAGGTGCTCTGGTCAGATGAGACCAAAATTAAACTTTTTGGCCTAAATGCAAAATGTTATGTATGTGAACACTGTCAAGTATGGTGGTGGTAGCAAGATGCTCTGGGGTGGCTTCTCTTCAGCAGGGACAGTTGGTCAGAGTTGATGGGAAGATGGATGGAGCCAAATACAGGGCAGTCTTGGAAGAAAACCAGAGGTTCACCTTCCAGCAGGACAACGACCCTCAACATAAAGCCAGGGCTACGATGGAATGGTTTAAAACCAAACATCTTCATGTGTTAGAATGAACCCAGTCAAAGTCCAGACCTAAATCCCATCGAGAATCTGTGGCAAGATCTGAAAACTACCATTTCATAAAAACGCTCTCTATCTAATCTGATCTCTATTCTTGAGTTGTTTTGCAAAGAAGCATGGGCAAAAATCTCAGTCTCTGGATGTGCAAATCTGGTAGAGACATACACCAAAAGATTTGCAGCTTTATTTGCAGCAAAAGACGGCTCCACAAAGTAATGGCTGAATACTTTTGCACACTGCACTGCACTTCAGTTTTGTATTTGTGAACATTTTTTAAATCACGTATAATTTTCTTTGTAATTCATAATTGTGTGTCACCTTGTTTTGGTCTTTCACATTAAATTCTAATAAGATATATTCATGTTCGTGGCGTGCAATGTGACAAAATGTGGAAAAGTTCAAGAATACTATTGCGAGCCACTGAACATGTTCTCCAGCCTGTCCTCGGGATGAACTGTGCATTTCGACACATGACGGGAGCCATCCTGGCTTATCTCGGGCAAGAGTTGGAGGACACCCTGGACAGGAGGCCAGCCTGTAGCGCGGCACAAATGTAGATGAACTGGTCATGCACAGATTAAAATCTAGCGAGTTCGGTAGGAAACCAGGGTGTGCGGAGGAATACACCCTAGCTTGAGAAGACAGATAAGAGAGTTCTGTCCTGTGATACTACCAACTGCTAACGTAACACTACACTCTAAACTGAAAATTATTTTATTGCGCCGAGGCCAAAATCTTACCCTGAACCTTTGTGTTCTCTCTGGGTCAAGGATGACACATTTGTTTTCGGGCCATCGGGTCACATCGACCCAGAGACAACACAAGGGTTAGCTCTCCTCCCCCAGATGCAGTGAGTCCCTCATCATGACCATGCTTTGAACTTATTACTTTATGAAGTTATCCCTCGTCTGAAATCCAGCCAGCTGTAATTACGCCCCGCATTGTTTATAGAACGAGTCCCTTGGAGGTGGAGACTCCCGGTATTGATGATGGAGAATCCATAGACTTTGAAAAAAGATTACAAGCTCTCCTATATGGGATGCTAGAGGGGTTCGCCTACTTTCGGATCCTAGCACGCCAACGAAGGTTCCTCCTTATATTGTTAACAATATCATTTCATTCAATCAATATAATCAAAACATGTTTTGTGACATTTACCTTGTTGCTTTCTTGGTTCAGTGACAACAGAATCCAAAACCCGATCCTCAGGAAAATCAAGAATATGACCCCGTTCATGCAAGCGATCATGTATTTCTTCATGATTCAAGGTTCTTCAGGTTCTTCTGCCTTAAAGAAGAACAGAGAAGAAGTTGTTGTATGTTTCTAATAACCACTCATCAAGATACCTCTTAAACTACATATTGCATATGAAGGACCAGCACAATTTTGAAGAGGTAACGAAGTACACATGATTAAATCTTTATTTTTTTTTTAAGGATTTAAAAATTGTAGGTAATCATTTTCTTAACAATGTGTTAAGTAACAACTTTTACTGATCTTGAACAAAGGAATCGATGTAAAAACGAGCAGAATAAACGTGTATAAGTTTATAACATCATAATCACATTTCATCTTGGTTCAAATAATACAGTACATGTCTGAAAGGGAAAGCGGGAGAAGCGAAAAGCTTACCTAGTTCTGCCCCCACTGCTCAATGTCTCAATGTCTCCTGGTCAAGAAAGGCGCTTTACTAATTACTACTTATTACTTACTTACTATTATTGTTAAAATTCATATATTACTAGTATATTTATATCCATGACAACTTATGCACCGCCTTTGAACAATTTCAAGTGAATAACAAACATGTGTGAGCGATATTTTCTAATCTCCTCCTGAGGCAGTTTTAGACTAGTTTGAACGCAAGTAAAAAATGATATTAAAACAATAAAGCTTTAATGATTAAAACATTTATTGTGAATGACGTAACATTTACTTTATTCATTCATTCAAAACCACGGGTGGAGTCAATGGCAGAATATTCCAGCCCTGGATGACCTTAAACTCCGTTTCCATTAACCTGAACCATTTCTGGACGTGCTGACATCTTTGTAGCATATAGAATGAAAGGCCACATATTTATTTAATTAAAAAAAAAAATCATGTAACATCAATAGGTTTACTGCAATTTATTTAAATATGAAAGAAATATCCGAAATATCCATCCAACAGTTTTACAAATAATAATAAAAAAGAAACAAAATAACACACTGAAGCATATCAATATTTTCATCATATGAAACCTGCAGCTCTTCCACCTTTTCCTCTGAATCTCCCACTATATTATATTCATTATTGGTCTCCTTATCTTTCTTTCTCTCTTCTTACTAACACTCTGTCTGTTCAACTTTCTTTTTTTTTTATTGACACATTTTCTGCCATTTTTCTTCTTGTTTGATGTTATGTTTAACTGGCACTGATAATGACGTCATAATCAAATATATAATTTAACCAAAAAATCACCAACAAATACTGATAAATGATCAATGCTGCCATAACATACGTCGGATGAAATTGTTTCACTTACCTAAGAAAGTCTGAGAGAACTCGTCTGTAGCCTCCAGCATCAAACCTCCTGCCAGTCTAGTGCGTCTCTCACTTAATCCAGTGACATCACTGACTAACAGAGTTCCGGGTTAAATGCAAACAATCGTGATGAAATGATTCTTTTAACATTGAGTCTGCTCACGGGGGTGATAAGGGGCCAAAAAATATTGAACTAGTTGTGAATGGCATGGTAACAAAAAAATGATTGGTGACTAAAATGACAAATGATTTTTTAAATATATTTATATATTTTGATATTAGCCACAATAAAATACATTATTAGGAAATGTACTACCTCCCTTTCTACGATTTGTTGGACTAGAAAGAGATCTAACATTGTATTTTATTAAACGTCAGAATATTTACACAGAACTATTACAGACCATAATGTTGTTACAGAGATGAATATTTACTTTCCAAATAATTGTGAAGTAAAATACTTCATAAATGAATGGGTTGTTTAAAAAACGCAACTTTATTCTCCAGGAAAAAAAGTGATAATGTAAAATAAAAGACTCTTGAGCTGTTAGTTGTTTTATTAATTTTCTTTTATACTCTGACTGTCTCCTTTTATTACTTTCATCATTTAGGCTCCATCTCTGTACAAGTTTATGTCGTAGGAACAATATTTCAGAATTAAATTAACAATTTTGTCTTACTTTTTTACTTTGGGCTTATATTTTCACATAAATATTTGTAGATGCATAAACAATTGTTTACGGTTTGCTAGTGTGTTTTAATTAGTGATGATCCAATGAAGCTTCATGAAGCAGTGTCATTATTCTCAGAGTCCACTAGATGGCGGTCTCTTCTCTTTTTGCCTTTGTTTTGAACAACTGTTCTAATGAAACATAATTTTTAAACTGATGGCGCCACCTACTGACCTCTAAACAACATGACACTGCTTCATGAAGCTTCATCATCCCATCACTACTTTTGATATCCACTAATGTAAATGTAATATTTGTAACTGATGTGATTTTCCCGAGTTTAAACCAGAGGCGAGGCAGCGACGAGCTGAGCCTCACCTGTCTTTGTGCAATTGTAACTCTAATGTTGAGCGACCCGGTCACTGAGACGAACGATCGAAGTCATGTTGTTGAGACGTTAAATAAAGGGTGGAGCTATGTTTAGTTATATGTTTCAAGTTGTCAAGTTTCTCCAGCCGTTACAAATGAGCACCTGGTAATGTGTGACTAGAACAGTGTGCAAACATTATTTTTCTTATTTTTCCGTTTCTTACGTGTGTCTGTGTGAAGAATGCTGCTGAGCTATGACGCAACCACTAGTTAATTAGCTAAACTCATTGAAAAAACTACGTTTCTTGGGTTCTATATTTGAAAATCTGATTCTAAAGTTGCCTCACAACATGTCACTGATGAACAGGACTTGAGTGAAAAGTTCATAGACACACACCTACACACACACACACACACATCCATCTAGATATATGTGTATACTTATAAAACCAAGAAGAATGTAACGTTGTAATAATATTTGAAGAAGATAAACTGACCCTCGTCATTTTCCACTTCATCCAGGGTTGGGTCACAAAGGCCCACACTTTTCCTCTGTCACACTGATTTATGCTCATTACCATTTATTTTACGTCTTGTCATGTCTTTAAATGTGGCCTGTCTGCAGACACTGCTTTTTTTCTTGGAAGCTACAGTTTGTTCTTGCCATGAACAACGTGGTCTTGTTTTTTCAGATTTGTTTATTCATTCTGATTTATTCACGGATCATCCTGAATTTTATACACAAATAAATGTAAAACAAATAGTAAATGCAAAATTTAAAATACAGTGTTTTAAATAAAGTGTCTGCATTGATTGAAAAATAAGAAAAAGATTCTTTATTTCTTTCAAAAGTACAAATTCAACACATGGAGGATACATTGGTGTTCACTTCAGAGCTGTATATCGCCCACAATGCACTGCAGTGGTTCATGGAAAACATATCCATCCAGTAGCAGTTGATCACAGTCGTCACTGTGGCTGTTTGTTTCCCATCATAGAGTAATTAAAAAAAGTTTATTATGCCTCCTGGATGGCTGACTGGTAGTCAGGAGGCATGTTCCACATGTACACCACAAGGGAGACCCAGGACACGCTGGAGAGACGAGGAATTATAATTATAATAACATATTCGCTCATATGTGACCCGTACATTTTTTATTTAATAAAGTTAAAATCGAATTTTTCACCATTTGTAATGTACTTATTAATTACAGTTTTCTCGTTATTATTCTTACATCGTATTGTATATTTAAATAACAATAGTAACAAATACATTTTTTACAAAATCCATGTATTATTACTGAATGTTTTGACGACTAAAATAGAAAGTTGCGCCGCTGGAAGTCATACGTTCCACTAGTTAAAATGTATGACGGCGCCCTCTGCCGGTAGGAAAATGTCAACGACTTTACTTCACGCATTTTTAATCCGTTTACTGATTATTTAAAGAACACGTGAACATATAAAAAAAATATTAAAAAGATTATCTTCTTCTGCGCAGAAGCTTCTTTTAAGAGTTATTCTGATAACCATTTATCAATCTATACTCACGGAGGTGTTTTTATTTGCAGTCCACCGATTTCCATGAATCGCGTCATTTCCCACTGCACGTGAAGGCAGCTTTACGGGACTTTACCGTTGGCAGGTGTTTCAGGAAGTTTTTCTCCACTTCTTCCTGGACACTTTTCATCGCAGTTGCTTTGAAAAACATCGAGCTTTCTTCCCACTGATAACTTAGCACGATTTTCTTTTAACATGTTTTTCCGTCGAGCGGTTTTATTCGTCATGTTTGTTCGTCTTTCTTCCCCGCTGAGGGTTTTATCGGAGCCGCCCCTGAACTGCACTCAACCGGTAAGACGGAGATCGTTGAATCCTTGTATAATGTATAATGTTTGGATTTTTCGAAAATCATGATCGAATCTGCGCTAAACTGGTGACACAGCACTTCCTGCAAGGAGTACTATCTTCATTGGTAGTTTATTAATTTAATATGTAAGTTATTACGTAGTTTAGACGTATTTTATGAAAGGATTAGGATGTTTTGGTTTAAAAATGTTGACCACAAATGTCTTTATGATTCTGAATAAACAATATTTTGACAGTAAAGACCCATTTAGTCTACCTTTTTGTTTAAATGTTAATGTATCCTTTTATTTCAGGGTTTAAGATGCAAGGTCGAAACAAGTGAGTCAATGAGTCTTTTATTTTCATTCCATTTGATATTATTAACTCCTAAGATGTCTTGTTTACTCTGACTGGTAAACATAGTCAAAACAATTAATAATAATAATAATAATAATAATAAAACAATAAAGTTTTACCTTACATTACCTTAGTCATCCTTATGTAAGTTAGAGTAATAAGGAGAGATTTGTGTGTGTGTGTGTGTGTGTGTGTGTGGGGGTGTGTGTGTGTGTGTGTGGGTGTGTGTGTGTGTGTGTGTGTGTGTGTGTGTGTGTGTGTGTGTGTGTGTGTGTGTGTGTGTGTAGGTAACTGCATGGATCCAGGCTGGTTGAGGGTGAACAAGTACACTCCTGGAAGTCCAGAGGAGCTGGAGGTGGGCCTGGACTTCAGGGAGGACCAGGAGTCTGGACGCCTGCAAGCTGTTCTCCTGGCGAGATGGAAGCTCCGAGATGAAGGCGAGGAGCAAATCTAAAGAACAAATTGAAAGAGAATAAAGAGCTGACCCTACAATTAGTGAAGAGAGAATCTAACATGCAAACAATAAATTAAGAATCTAATTAAAGAAGAGAAGGTAAGTCTAGACGGAGAGAGGGATTAACATTAAAATGGGGGGGAAGAAAGAATCTAACGATGAGCTAAAAGTAAAATAAAAAGCTTATCTTACAATAAAACAATCAAAATAATGGTCGTGATCATTTAATGGGAGAATAAAAAATGTGAGGATTTAATTTAATTTTAATTTGATTATTAGAAAAAGAATCTCAGAAGGGAAATGTAATGTTTTAATGAATCAATAGTAATTAAAGATTGTTTATTTAGGATAAAAAAGGGATCATATAATAAGATCATGTAGGAAGAGAAAATCTAACAATAAATTATAACAAAAATAATAGAAAAACAGATCCTCCTAAACAAAAAAAGATTCTTGAATCTAACATAAAAATTTAAGAAGAGATAATATTATGTTAAGTTGTGTTTACATCACTGGCAACACAATTTTCTGATTCTGAAATAAAAGATAATCTAACGTAAAGTGGAAAATATAGAAATAAAATACAGAATACTTTCTTATTTGAGTAACTAAGATTACAAAAAAAAAGCTTATCTGATGTGAGAATCTCAGGTAAGAGAGTTAAACATTCCAATAAAAAGAATATGAAAGTAAAGGTTAGATGGAATATAGAGAATCCAACATCTTGTCAGCAGAAGAAGAGAATCTTACACCGAGCAAGAGTTAGATTTTACTGTAGTTGACAGGGGCCGGCCTGGCATTAACAGTGACATTAAAAGGGATTCTCACATGTTGTCGTTGATCTCCACCAGGCAGCATTTGTCACCTCACTGCCACGGAGCTCCATGTCCTGGATAAAGCCACCAACAAGAACGTCTGCGTTCGATATTCCTTCAGCGACCAACTTCCCATGAGGAACCCACAGTGGAGAAAGGTTTGACCCCCATCTTGCTTTCATCTGGTGGTGGTTCGTGTGATGAACTAGAAACAAGTTTTAAGTCAAATTCACTCTTAAGTTTTGGTGCTGACAGAACTATATTGGGGGTTCACAGTGGTCCTTCTCTGCTGACATGCTGGTTCTGGACCCAGGGGAGTACCTAGTGTCGGTCTTCAACATCCCAAAACCAGAACAGGGTCACAGCAGCTACGACGTCTGCAAAGACTTGGACGTCCCGGGTGAGTTCCAGACACGCTCAAAATAGTTGCTTTTTGTAAAGAGCCGTGAAGAGTCTCCAGGATTTATGAGCAAATGTTTGGATCAGTACCTCCTGGGAAACTTTACCTTACCATTCACCACAGTAGTATAAGCTGTAGTGTTGGTAGTGATAGAGGTGACAGTTATAGAAGTAAGATCTATAGTAATAGTATTAGCAGCAGTGGAGTTAGTAGTGATGGTAATAGTAGCATTTACAGCTGTGTTAGAGTGTTGGTACTACAAGTAGAAATGGCTTTAGTGGTTTTACTGGTAGTAGTTATAATAGAAGTAGTTGTGATAGTGGTAGTAGTCATAGTAGAAATAATAGATGTAGCATCAGTGGTGGTTCTAGCACTAGTAGTAGTTGTTGATTCTTTTTTAACTAGTAGTAGTAGAAGCAGTATGAGGAGTTGGAGTTGTAGTAGTAATACTAGTAGTATCAATTTAAGCAATATAATAAGTTGTAGTACTCTCTTGTTTTACTGGTAGTGTAAGTAAAGTCTGTAGTTCTAGTAGTAGCATTAATAGCACTATAAGTAGTTTTAGCTATAGTAGTAGTCGTAGTAGTAGTATCATCAGTAGTGGTTATTAGACCTTGTAGAACTTGTAATAGCAGTATTTGATCTTGCTGTTGTTTCAGTTGTAATAGTTTTACAACAATACTTGTAGTAGCAATTTTAGCACCAGACAGTTAAGTACTTTCTTGTTTAACTGGTAATAGTAGTAAAGATAGTAGTTCTTGTAGTACCATTATTAGCACTACAACTAAGTTGTAGCACTTGTAGTAGTAGAAATAGTAATTGTATCAACAGTTGTTTAAATAGAAGTAACACTTTATACTAGTTTTAGCACTAGGAGTAGTCATAATAGTAGTAGAAACAGTAGCAGTAGGATTATTAGTAGTGCTAATAGTAGTAGTACTCACAGTAGCAGTAGTAGTAATAGCAGTAGTAGTATTAGTAGAAGTATTAACAGTAATAGTAATAATATAATTAGTAGTGTAAATAATGGCAGTAGTAATAATAGTAGTAGCAGTCACAGTAGTAGTAGTAATAGCAGAAGTAGAAGTAATTACATTAGTAGTCGTAGCAGAAGAATTAGTGGTTATAGTAGTAGTAATGGCAGTAGTCGTAGTAGACATATTTTTTAGTAGGTACAGTATTAGTAGTAGTAGAAGAAGTAATTACATTAGTAGTAATAGCAGGATAATGAGTGGTTGTAGTAGTAGTAATAGCAGTAGTAGTAGACATATTTTTTAGTAGGTAAAGTATTTTTAATAGTAGTATTAGTAGTAGTAGTGGTGGTAGAAGTAGTTCAAGTAGTAGTAGTAGTAGCAGAATAATTAGTGGTTGTAGCAGTAGTAATAACAGTAGTAGTTGACATATTTTTTAGTATGTAAAGTATTCTTAATAGTAGTATTAGTAGTAGTAGTAGAAGTAGTTACAGTAGTAGTAGCAGAATAATTAGTGGTTGTAGCAGTAGTAATAACAGTAGTAGTTGACATATTTTTTAGTAGGTAAAGTATTAGTAGTAGTAGAAGAAGTAATTACATTAGTAGTAATAGCAGGATAATGAGTGGTTGTAGTAGTAGTAATAGCAGTAGTAGTAGACATATTTTTTAGTAGGTAAAGTATTTTTAATAGTAGTATTAGTAGTAGTAGTAGTGGTAGAAGTAGTTCAAGTAGTAGTAGTAGTAGCAGAATAATTAGTGGTTGTAGCAGTAGTAATAACAGTAGTAGTTGACATATTTTTTAGTAGGTAAAGTATTCTTAATAGTAGTATTAGTAGTAGTAGTAGAAGTAGTTACAGTAGTAGTAGCAGAATAATTAGTGGTTGTAGCAGTAGTAGTAGTATTAGTAGTGGAAGTGAAATTAGTAGTTGTAAAAGTAGCTGAAGTAACAGCAGTAGTAATAAATGAACGTAGGAGTAGTAGTTGTACTTGTACTGTAGAAGTAGTACCAGCAACAGTACTGATCACGTGACTGGTGTGTTGCACAGGCTGTCATCATCCAAAGATGCAGAGGACGTGGTTCTGCATCGAGAGAGGTCAGTGTGTCCGTCACTGTCAGTCCACAGTCTTGACTCTGACGCTGTCACCTCACAGGAAGTCTCTGGCAGCCGAACATCAGCCTGAGCGTCATCTCAGTGGAGCGAGGACCGTCGGAGCTGAGGGTCTCCTTCGACGCCGACGCTCTGTGCGACTCGTACATCGTGGTGTTGCTGTGCGGCTCCGCTCAAGAGAGCCGGCGAGTGATCCGGGTGAGACCACGCCTCCTCGTCACGTCTTCACTTCACGTCTTGAATCACGTCTGATTCAATGGTTTACGACCCAGATCTGGCTTTCAAACGCCACATCCTGCAGCTTTCAAGAAACTAGAGCGACATTTAGAACCCACTTATTTAGAAAGTTACTTGTTGCAATCTGCAGGTTGACCTACTTTACTTCCTTTGGAAGAGGCAGCTGCACATACTTAAGTCGGACAGAACTTTGACTTCATCTTGTTTTCTTGCTTTTTATATGTTTCTCTCTCAAAAACGTAATTTCTTATTGATATAAAAATATCAGTTATTATCATATTATTACAAGTAATAAGCTGAATAAAACTATTGTAATAAATAATTTACAATGAAAGTTTTTTTTATCTAATTGTTTAATTTTTATCCAATTTATTTTTATTTTTAATGAAAAATTGCTGTATTTCCTGTGTTTAATTGGAAAAAAACAATTTCAAAAATCTATAAAGTTCTACCTAACCTAACCTAACCTAATTATATATATATATTGTACTGTAGTAGTTCTCTAGAAATAGGAAAATATTAATTATTTTTAATTCCTTTTTTTTTTTTTAATAAATATTCTATACATACAATCATATCTGATTTCTTGGTTTTTCCGAGCAAAAAACAAAAATAAAAACTGTACATACTAAAAGTAACAAAATAGGGAATTGTTGGAATGTAAATTACATTTTCAACATTTTAACTTACCTTTTTTAAATTTTATTATTCATTCATTTTCCTTTTTTTTTTTTCTAAAAAATGATTTTAACCAGTTTTATTTTTGGATAATCTCAGAATTTACTTTAAAAAAAAAAAATGGTTTCTTCTTCAGGGCAACCACACCACCTTGCAGGCGTCGTTCAGTCTCAGTAAATGTCCGAGATTCATCTGCCAGATCGAAGTGTCGGTGAGACGAACCGCTATTTCTCTCAATCTTTCTCCCATTTCCAGGTTTTTTAATCTGTTTTCGATCCCAGCTAAAGCCTCTCTTCCCGTCGTGTGGCCAAGACTGCCGGCGCCACAGGTCCAAGTTGGATTTCTGCCTCAAGTCAACAGGTAACGTTCACTAGGACGGGTGATGACATCATGTTAACAGACTTTTGTCGCTCAGTCGACCCTCCAGACACGTCGGCGTATAAGTTCATCGTGGCCGGCGTAGTGGTGGGGGTGGTATGTGTCGCCGTGGTGATCGCCATCTTCATCTCCTGCCCCAGAAAAAGTGAGTGAGGTCATCAACCGTTTCACATCACAGTTACTTTACCAACGCTTGGACCACGGATTCAGGCCAACCTAGTCCATGGTTGGACACTAGTTACAACTTGAAATGAGGACACGGTATCAAACTGTATCATGAAGCCTCATCCACTGTTTCATGACCCACCTTGCCCCTCCTATCTTCCAGGTAACCACAGTGAAGCAGCATTAACCGCGTTTGAGGAAAAGCCAATTGGGAGGACGCTAAAAGAAGCACCCAAAGTTCTGGTCATCTACTCCCAGGACCACAGTCTCTACCGGGACATTGTGCTGAAGCTGTGCGCCTTCCTTCAGGCAAAGTGCGGCACACAGGTCCTGGTGGACCTTCTGGACACCACCTCGGTGGGCCTGGTGGGTCGTCTCCGCTGGCTGGAGTGGCAACGGCAGCAGATGAAAAACCCGTCGGACAAGGTCCTGGTCCTCTGCTCCCGAGGGGTTCAGGCCAAGTGGAAAGCCATGTGTGGCTGCGGGCGGGTTACGTTGAGGGAAGATCTTCTGTCCCCCACCGACGACATGCTGACCCCCTTCCTGAACCTCTTCCTGCCTGACATGCACCAGGCCGGGATGCAGGGGAAGTACATGGTGGCGTACTTCGAGGACGTCTGCAGCGAACAGGACGTGCCGTCGGTCTTCGACATCAGCGTCAAGTACAGGCTGATGAAGCACTTCGAAGACCTGTACTTCCGCATCCTGGACCTGGAGAAGTACCAGCCGCATCAGGTGAACCACATCCAGGGAATCGGTGGCGAGGAGTACTTCCTCTGCCCCTCGGGCGAAGCTCTCTGCAGAGCCATCAACACATTCCGGGTCTACCAGACGGCACACCCGGATTGGTTTGAGAAGGAGTGCGTCAGCAGCGAAGAGGAGATCCTGACAGAAGCCAACCAGCTCATCGACCAACACCACATCCTGCCCGTCCTGGAGTGTCTTCCCGTCATCACAGAAGGACTTCCTGTCTTCCATAATGTGGTGGAGATCTGTCACACTGATAACAGGGTCCAGGTGGTGACCCCAGAGATCAGCCTGGATGGGCAGCGATCCTCTTTGGCAGAGGTGCTCGTGAACCCATCGTGTGACTCAGATCTGGCTCGTGGATTCATGAACCAACTGCGTCCGCACGACTGGAGTCCAACGCCCATTCTCGGAGCTCCCCCTTCCAGCGGCACCCCATCACCGTACCTCAACATGAATGCAGGTCCTGTTGAGCACGACGAGACAGACTTTCTCCTGCCTTTCAGCTCACAACTGGTCCTCTCAGACCTCCCTGCCTCGGAGTCAGACGTCAGGATAAGGAAGGAAGGATATGGAGATGGACCTTCAGAGGGTGTGCCGGAGGAGATGGACGAGCTGGAGGCGCTCGTGCCTGAGCCTAAAGGCCTCAACAGCGGATCTGACCACGGCTACCAGTCCAAAACGTCTTCCCAGGATGTGGTCCACCTTGGAGTGGACCCACTGGCGGCTCTCGCTCAGTTGCAGGAGGAGCTGTTTCTGAACAGCCTTGAAGCCTGTGAGAGCGAATGAATGGACATCTTTGGTTTATATATCTCGGTTTATTTCAGAGATTTATATTTCTGCCTTAAAAGAAGAGATCTTGATAGTGCTAATGGTCCTTGTTGTGGATCGCTATGACAACAATCTGTAGATTTGAATCCAACCATCTTCGCAACTTTTTAAAGTTTTCGGTTCTCATGAGCTGAATTATAGAAGTGATTTATTGGTTTAAGGAAATGACATCACAGGATTGATGAAGTTAGTTACGTTTTTCTCTTCGTTTCAATATCTCAGAACCTTGAGTTAAGCTCCGCCCCTCATCGTTTCCCCTTGTATCGTGATCCTCCGAGGAGGAGAAGAGATGGGAAGCATTTAGAGTCAGTCGATGACTCTGAAGCAACACAAGTATATACTTTAATGTGTAGTATTATGAACTTCATTTCCATGAAGGAGGTTCCAAAAGAATCTTCAGTGGAGAAATGAGACGATCGCAAAGTATGTTGAATCAACGAGACAAAATGAGTTCAAGTTCTTCAATCATCTGAAGTTTTTTTGATGAAGATGTCGACTCTATTTGTGTGCAGTTTGAATTCTCAATGACGATGTAAACACAACTGTTTTTGTTTGAATTAAAAAAAAGCGTAGCTTCACATAGTGTCGACCACTCGTTCATTAACGTGGTTGGTCGCACCTTTTTCCGAGAGAATGATGAAATAATAGATTTTTTGGAGAACAAATGTGGGAACATCTAAGAAAAATAAATAAACGTTAAAATATTTCAACGAAATAATGTTTTCATTCATATTTCAACTATTATTTCAGATTATTTAACCTTATTTGTTTCCATATTCAAAACCAAATTACAGGGAAAGAATAATGAAAAATAAAACAAATCTTTATGAAGACACAAAACATTTTCACATAATTAAGGAAGATTCTGCTGGAAAAACTTGCACATTTTTAATTTAGATGTTTAGATACACTGTATTGAAACTGATGCTGATAAATAAAATGACAATAATAACATACATTTATAATATATATTAACAATTTACAATTATTTACATAGACTATCATTTACAATACATGTTTATGATAGTGATGTTCTGATGAATCATCATGAAGCAGTGTCATTATTTTCAGAGTCCACTAGATGGCGGTCTCTGCACTATTTTCTTTTGTTTTAAACAACTGTTCTAATAAAACATCATTTTTAAACTGATGGCGCCCCCTACTGACGTCTAAACAACATGACACTGCTTCATGAAGCTTCATCAGACCATCACTAATGTCAATAAGAGTATATTATATAACAGGTAAAATAAATCTGAAATAAAAATGCCCTTTTATGGTCATTTCCTCTGGTTTATTGAGAGCTCCACCACACGACACTGTCATGACACAGTTACAGTTTATACACATCAACAGCGACACCTGTTAACTACAGAGAAGTGTGTTTCTGTCAACACGTCGAAGCAAACGATTCTTAGAAACGAGAAAAGCGTCAAATCTGCTCGTGCAGGTCAAAGTTCAACTCCTGTGTCAGAAGATACTTTGGTGGATGTTGATGTAAAATCAAAGGCGTTTCGTTAACATGTATGTATGACAAAAGTATGACATCATCACACGCACCTCGACTGACTGGACACAGGAGGACAACAACACTGGACGAGGGAGTGTTTTTGTTTCTTCAAATACATGTTTACAAATCATTCACAGTTTATCCATCACTTATTAGTTTTAACCAAACCTCAGAGATCTGTACAGCCATTAAACATTATTAACAGTTATCTTACTTCGTTAGTATTGTTTTAAACTTTGTTACTTTTTTTTATGTATAATTATCATTATTGCTCAATTTCTTTTTTTATCCACTATCTTTGAATAGCCAATATTTACATTTATTTGATTGTATTAAACTGCCTGATTAAATTAACGTCTCAAAAAACTAGATTAAAACTAAATTGTATTTTAGTTCATTGCAACCATTTGTTATCATTTCTATAAACACGTTTTTTAAAAACAGATAAATAAACAATGAAAATTACCAAAACAAATACATTTTAAAAAATAGTTTGTTATACACTTGACTCTATTTTTATTTTTTGAATCATGATTTGAGTCAAAGTCTTATTTATATTTTTATCAGATTTAAATTATAAATAAATGAACTTTATTTTTGTGCTGGGAAGATATTTAAGAATAAATATCCAGATTTGTTTTCCTGGGGAATCAACTTTTAATTTTTTATAAAATGTATTCAGTTAAATATTTGAATATTAAAATATAATATATATGTAATATACATTTTTGAATAATAAGAATGGTTTAGAATTAATGACTTACTTTTATATATACTTTGTTGCTTAAAACTTTGCTTTAGTTTTACATTGTATACATACATTTAATTTTAAATCCTGTAAAAATCGTTTTTAAATTCACTATTTATTTGAAGTTATCAATCCAATGAGGTTTTCTTTTATCCAAATTTTTAAATCAATCATTTTAATTAAAATCTAAAGTTATAATTTTTTATTTTAGTTTGTTACATTTTTTTAGCCTTTAAAAAAAATGTATATCTTTAATTGCAGGGATTAAAGATTTTACTCTTTTAAATGTTGAATCCTTCTTTATTTTTTATAATTCTCAGGTGTATTTTCTTTTGATTTAACACTTAAAAATAACGAATACCGCCTGTGACACGTCTACTACATAATAGGTGTACAAATACCCAGAAGTGTGCTACTGACAATAGATCCTTCAGCAGTTGAGCTGCACTCAAGGCACCTGACCTCTGACCTCGACACTGACCTCTGTGAGGACCATAGCGGAGGGAATTGCACCGGATTCCCAACATAAAAATAGGCACTAAACTCTGACAAATATTGCACGACGTCATCACAGTACAGTGGAATGTGCTAAACTCATGTGAGGAGTGCAAATACAGATGTGCAACAACACAGGTTTTGTTTGCAAGTGAGTGTAACAACACGTCGACTCCTGTACCAACTTATGAATGATTGTCTGAAACGAACGAACCGTCTCTCAGGTCTGGATGTCTTTAAAGCAGTTTGTGGAAACATCAAAAGAAGGATTTTTGTAAACGTACTCTCGGTCAGATGAGTGACGTGTTAACGTCTGCAGGTGTGTTTCCATAAGTTCAGTAAATCTCAACTCGAGACTCATCAAGTTTGTCTGCAAGAGCTCTTAATATGTGAGGTTGTTAAAGATAAACCTCTGAAAAATCCCCAGAAACACTTGAATCTGAAATGAATGTATAACATGTTCATGTTCTGTTTAAAAACAGTATTTCCTGATAAATAAGTGTCAGTTTAAGACTGTAAGATAAATAAATATATACGTACATTTTAGCCTTAAATTGGAGTTTAACTCAGTGGCGTCCATTCCTAAGTGAGTCAACAAATGGCACGATTGCTAAGCTAGCATCTAGGCTACAACTCACGCTGACACACAAGTAGGACAGGTGTAAGAAAAATAAATCCAAATAGTCATTTGTAAGCTTGGGACCCCAAACATATTGAGGGTGACAAGAAAATTCAAGTGAATGCTTTTAACTATGAATCAACAATCATAAGCTTTTGTGCTGTAAACTCATACCATTTTTTTTTTCTGAAAGTGTGGGGAAAAAAATGCCTTTCATACAATTTTAAATCATTAATAAATTAAAAATAATTAAAATGTCTGTATTTGAGCTATTATTTATATTTGTTTTGTATTTTAAGCTTTTAGATTTTAGTGATAGCTAGGGATTAGTATGTTTTTTATATTTATATAATTGGCCAAACCAAAAATATGTTTTTGATTTGTATTTTCATTTTACATCTCTGTGAATTATCACTGCTTAATGAATTTAACTGGAGCATTAAGTTATCGTAAGAAAGAGTGTGCTGGTTCTACGAACAGTTGGTGAGGTTTCATGATACAGTTTTATAGTGTTCGCGTTCTCAAAGGACACTAGATGGCGCTCTCTGCTCCATGATCTTTGGCTCATAATCCAAAGAAACCTCACATGGTTTTCGAACTGACACTGTATCGTGAAGCCTCATCAAACCACACTTTTATTTGACTTGATTTTTAAGTATTTATTGTATCTCTGCTTCGTTGTACCAGTGCTAACATCTCAGCAAAACACACCTGCGGACGTGAACAACAAGAGGAAACATAACATGTCCTTTTTTAAAAAATGTCCATCGACCTCTAGTGGAGTATTTTCCGATTGCAGTCACATGGAAACAGGGCTAACTGCACCACTGGCTAAAGCTATTTCAAATCAAAATGTTTTTTTTTTGTGTTACACATGAAAGTATCGTAAGTTTACACCGACTCCTACATGTCAGCTGCTCTTACCCTGACAGTATTTACAACCATAAATATTTATAATCCCTTTCTCTATATCTCACAACAGGTTCATTCCAACAGGTTTTTCATACTCAGCGTAGCATTTCAACAAACCTTAAACTCGGACTGAACCTAAGGCAGACTTTCAAAAACACAAAGTGCACATAAGAGTATTTTTGGTCAGAAGACCTGATAGAAAGTAAACCTACAATCGATCCCAGGAGCAGCATTGATAAAGCAAAAAAACACCAGCGGTCCAAAGCTTCAATTGCACTTTTAAGTTCCCGACAAAAAGGTCCAATACGGTCACACTCAGGTCCAGTAGGATTTGATGGCGCTGGTTTTTTTGGACGTAGCACCTTCGGACCGGTCATAAGGCCTGGTTCCTGACAGTTAAAAAAAAAACCTGAAGGAGTTGAAGGTAATCCAATGGATCAGGCGGCGCGTGAAGTGTTGCAGGCGTTTCCCGGTGGACAGACGAGCTGAAGAACCTTTTTAAAGCACCTTTGAGCCATTTTACGGAGTCATTTTGAGGGCAACACAATTTAGGGGAATATCTTGATCAAAACTTCCTTTTGTTCGTGACCTTAATCCGAGCTATCGTGACTTCCTGGCAGCAATTTCCTGAAGCATCAAAAGCTCTTCTCTCTACAGTAATTGAATCTAGAAGGTTAATATTGTCTCTGTACTTTTGACTGGAGGAGAACTCCGGCCTGCTTCACTTATTGGCCGACATTTTGACATAATATGATATGTTTTGACATGTTTTTGACATGTTTTGACAGACCAAGAAAACTAAAGGAATATAATCCATTTCAGTTGTGTTCATGGTTCTATTGGACCTCCAGGTCCCAAATATATATTTGACATTGAGACTTTGTCTCAAACGAAGTTCAAAGGTTAAGACGAAAGATAAATGATATTAAACTCTTGATTTTAATATCAGAAAGATGCATTAAGATGGACAGTAAAGGCTACAAACATGACACGTGTGACCAAAAAATGTCGTCCTGTTGATTTCTATAAAGTTAGCGTTCAGCAACAGCTAGCAAAACTCATGCGATTAAATTTACAATTTTATTCTTCTAATAAAAAATATTAGCTTCAGTCATGTCTGCTGGTAACAACCTCACATATTTTGGTTGAATCAGAGGTCGTGGTGTATAAACAACGACTCAGCGATGTAGCCTTGTTTGCTTCAGTTAGCATTAGCTTAACAAAAAGCTAATTTGTCTATTTTTCACAAAATGCTTTTTATTTCTTCATTTTTTCATGTCAAAATGAAAACATTTTGTTCCATAATAGCGAAATGGGTCATTCTATGAAACCAAAGCCATTTTTTGGGCTCCCCCAAAAATGTAAAAAGAGTTTTAAATGACATAACTTGTAACTTGTAACAAAATGCAAAATTCCCCAATGTCTGGAAAAGCTGACGTTGTATTTAAACTGACTTTTCTTCTTTTTTGAACGATATTTGTACCTTTTCCTTATTAAAATCATGCTCTTGATACTATAGTTTTTTCTTCTTCAAAATGTAAGTATCCCCCATGTTCTATTACAAAGCCACTGTTTTTTTTAGCGACATCACAGACAGCAGATGACATAACTCCAACCCTTGCAGGAGCCAAGGCCTCAAACGGGCAGGTTCGTGTTCATTTTGGTTGTTAGAGAGTCATTAACTGGAACGAAAACGACCCCGTAGAATTATTAGCTAAAACATGTTTGTACGGTATTAACAGTTATGTAAGACCTAACCGAATGCTATACTTGCTAGCTTGGCTAATGGCTAAAAGTACTAGCTGCAGTTAATTTTGCGGTGATATTTACCACCCTGTAACATTGTTTATCGTATATATTTTGAATATTAGAATAAAATTCTGTAAATCTCCATTGAAAGAACAATTCTATAATTCTAATATTAAATCATGTTTTATTAAAGGGAATCCTATTTTCAAAAATCTAACTCTCTTGAAGTATTTTTCTCCAGGATGCAGTTTCCTGTTCATTTAAAGACTTAAAATGTTAGACTTTAGATAACTTTTAATTGAATGCCATGAGTTACAGGGTGGTAAAGATAAATGTAATATATTCACGTCTGAGATGATGATTTAAAAAAATAAAATAACAAAGTATAAATGGCACCGGTTTCGTCGAGAGAGCCCTGGCGGTCCAGGTGCGTCCAGGTGCGTCCAGGTGCGTCCAGGTGCGTCCAGGTGCGTCCAGGTGCGTCCAGGTGAAGCCGGTCTAGGACTGGGTGACCGCCAGGGTGTTGACGTACCCGTGCGGACACATGTCGTTCTCGGACACGCAGTGCGAGAACTGGGCCGGGTTCGAGCCCCCCGCCAGCTTGCGGACCCCCCGCAGCGCCGCGTACTGGTCCAGCAGCTCCAGCACCTTGCACGCCAGGAAGAAGACGTTCTTGAACATGAACACGGACACGGGCATGTCGTGCGCGTACACCAGCAGGCAGCGCACGGCCAGCAGCGGCGCGTTCACCAGCAGGGCGGCCAGCAGGCGCGTGCACAGGCCGCGGCACCGCAGCTCAGACGCGGTGAGCTCGTGCAGCCAGAGCACGGGCACGGCCAGGGCCACGAAGTACGCGCACACCACCGTGTACTTGAGGTGCGGC
Source organism: Callionymus lyra (assembly GCF_982586985.1). Taxonomy (NCBI): domain Eukaryota; kingdom Metazoa; phylum Chordata; class Actinopteri; order Syngnathiformes; family Callionymidae; genus Callionymus; species Callionymus lyra. Next base: position 28,111,320 of record NC_141820.1, read on the forward strand.
GCCAGGCTCGCCTCGGGCTTCAGCAGCAGCAGCGGCTCCAGCAGCGTGAAGCCGTCCAGCAGGTCCAGGCAGGTGGTCAGGAAGCAGGCGTGCGAGTGGTGCCGGGTCACGCCGTTCTGGTCCTCGGTGATGGCGTTGAGCAGGCAGAAGAGCAGCGGCGCGGACAGCAGCATCACGACCTTGAACCCGGTGACCCCGCACGGCACCTTGAGCGCCACCAGCGCCAGGATGGACGTCTCCAGCACCAGCACCACCTTGGGCGTGCACGCGATGACGTAGATGAGCCAGGCCAGGTAGGCGTACGTGAACTCGCCCAGGCTGCAGCCCAGCGCCGAGCTGCGCGCGTGGAAGCCGCAGGCGCGCTCCCGCTTGCTGCGCGCGTTCTTGACGAAGAAGATGCCCCAGCCGGAGAGGACCACCAGGTCGGTGGCGATCCACGAGCACCAGTACAGGTCGGTGAAGACGATGAGGTAGAAGTCCAGGACGCCGCCCTGCAGGACCAGCAGCAGGAAGCAGAGGCTCTTGTAGAGCAGGCTGCGCGTGGAGCGGTGCTCCAGCAGCAGCGGGCGGCTCGGAGCCAGCTCCCCCGACGTCATGGCGCGAGAGGCGGCCACCAGGCGCTGGATGCTGCCGCCGCCGGTGGTGGTCTGCGTGTCCCGCCGCCCGGGTCCCAAGGAGGAGGAGGAGGAGGAGGAGGAGGAAGAGGAGGAGGAGGAGGAGGAGGACACGGGCGAGGCTGGACACAAGCTCAGCTCGGACTGGAAGCGACTGGCCTTAGGATTGTTGTCCCGGGTTCCTTGGATCATTGTATTTTTTTGCTCCGGTCTCCTCCCTTTTTTCCCCCGACTTTCCTCCTTCCTCCTCCTGCTGCTGCTGTGAGAGGAGGAGGAGAAACAGACATGCGCACGGAGGGCAACCACTGGCAGATCATTTTTGATCATCGTCTGGAAAGAAAAAAAGATGGATCAGATTTCTATTATTATCACTATGATTATATCCATGTCCTCTTCAGAGTGTTTTCCATTAAAAGCAATGTATTATAAAATAATGACATTTGTGTTTATTATTTTTTTTTAATTCTGGGTGAAAGCGCACAAAAAGGAATATTATATCCCAATAACAGTTGTAACAATAAATCACTTATTTTTAATTGAAAAGTGGTCAACTGAAGTTTTTGTTTGAATGACACAACTCCTCTTTTAAGTCATTTTCTTTTTAACAATTACATTTTAAATTCCTCGACGTCTGGGAAGTCTCCACGTTGTATTAACATAATTTTCATCTTTACATTATTAAAATTCGCCCCTCAAAATCCATTTTAAAATGTGCTACGAATGACATAACGTTAAGTCATTTTTAAAACGAGAACATGCTTGATTTGTTTCTATGTCAGGAAAATACATCATTAATACAGAATTTTCTCGTTTTCTTAACCAAAATTTCACCTTTTCTTTATTCATTATTTCAATCAGAAACCTTTATTTGTCCCGCGAGGGGAAATTCGGTTTAACAACAGCAAGCAAAAAAATAAAAACACCCAGAAATAAAATAATAAAAAGAAAAAGAAAATCTAAATAGAATAGAAAATAAATCTGCACTATATTATATATACACAATCATATTTACAAAAATAACAAGAAAGGTGCAGTTAAATAATTATCTTGGTGTGTTCTTGTTGTGGAGTCTGATGGCAGCAGGGAGGAAGGACCTGCGGTACCTCTACCTCACACACCAGGGATGGAGCATCCTATCACTGATGGAGCTCCTCAATGCCCTCAGTGTGTGCTGGAGAGGGTGAGATAATTCAGGAGTGGCCCCCGGACACCAAACGACCCCAACCTCCGGAGCAGGTAGAGTCTACTCCGCCCTTTTTTATAAAGAGCAGCAGTGTTATCCACCCAGTCCAGGCGGTTGTTGAGGTGAACACCCAGGAACTTGTAAGACGTGACAATCTCAATGTCCTGTCCCTGGGTGTTCAGTGGTGAGGGGGAGATGGAGGGACACCGCCGGAAATCCACAATCAACTCCTTAGTTTTGCTGGAGTTGATCTGGAGGTGGTTTTCCAGGCACCAGTCAACAAAGTCCTGGACAAGTCCCCGGTACGACCCGTCATCCCCGTCCCTAATGAGGCCGACGATGGCGGAGTCGTCCGAGAACTTTTGCAGGTGACTGGTGGGAGACAGGTGTTGGAAGTCTGCAGTGTACAGTGAAAAGAGTAACGGTGCCAACACTGTTCCCTGGGGGACCCCTACACTGCACAGTACAGTCTTCGAAACATCATCCCGGGTCCTCACGAACTGTGGACGGTTGGTGAGGTAGTCCACAATCCAGTCCGTGAGGTGAGTGTCCGCTCCAGACAGCTCCAGCTTGTCCCTCAGGATGTTCGACCTGATGGTATTGAAAGCACTGCTTAGATCCAGGAAAAGGATCCTCACAGTGCTTCCAGGCGACTCCAGGTGAGAAAGTGCTCGGTGAAGAAGGAAGATGATGGCGTCCTCCACGCCGATGTCAGGTTGGTATTATTTATACTATACCTAGTTGAAAAACTGCCATTAATGCTCAGTAACAAATGACTCGATGACCATAGTGATGGGCTGATGACGCACTTGTATTCAGAAACCACTAGAGGGCGCTCTCTGCTCGGTTATCACTTCTTATGAAACCGAATCATTCTCAAAAAAAAAAGAAAATACAAATTTGAGACAACAAACCAAAAAGTTGTTCCTTTCATGCAATGACAAAATTATGAGGCGACAGCTGATTTCAGGTTGATAATAAACTTTAATTTCAAGTTAGGATGGACGGCTTTGGAACATAGAAAACACACATTTCCTTATAAACATATGTGATCCAGTAGAGTTTAACGGGCACCAGCAGTCGGAACCACGGTGACTTTTCGCCTTCTGGTCGGTTTACTTCACTCTCAAGTCACAAAACTTTGGAGTTGTGAGGATGCAGCAGTTCTTTTTTTTTTTTTTTTGGAGAATCGGGAATGAGCCTCACAACAGTTCAGCTGAGAATCAAATTGCTACTTGTACAGAACAAACATAATGATAAGTTAAAGAACACATTAAATATGAGGGTTCATTCGTCTGATCCGACCTTCTGTACAATTGTGTCATCGACCACTGCAGATATTTCAGTCACCACGCAGGTTTGACGCCTCACATTTACACAAGCAATACTTCTCCATGTTCAATTCTAGGATTCAACAAAAGGCACATCAACGACCATAAAGCGTATGAGTTATTGATTTTTTTTCTTTTTTTTTTATATATATAATTTTCCATCACATTCGCCATCTTTTAACCGACCGGTTATTACAACTTTTGTAATCAGAGGAAATATGAAACAATTTCACGAGTTAAGTGCTTCACGTTGCTTTAGCTTCATTATGAATTTCACACGTCGTCATAGAAACAATTTTACAGAGAACAATTCTGCAACTACATCAATCCGTAACAGATAAAGTGATATTGACGTCGGATTTAAATTGCTCATTCCCACGAAGATGGTAAAAAGGCAGAGGAAAAAAGTATAAATAACTCAATTGGAGTCAAAAGATCCCGACTCTAGATTTGAGCTGCTAAGTGACTGAAATGTCGCTTTTACAAAAAGGCATGAGAATAGTACAGTTGCAGTACAGTGTGGACAGTATTTTGGTAAATGTATTATACATCAGCACAACGACAAATACTTTATAAGCAGCTTCAACAGGGGAAAGAATCATTTCCGACGGTCCAAAAAACAAATCTTTACAACCGCGCAGCAGGTCGTCCTCGAGAGTCTTAGTATTTACAAACCTGGATGATGAACGAGTCAAACCCACACCCACGAATAAACTTGACAATGCTTATTAACAGTATTTGAATAAACTTTTTTTAGTAAATCTATTTATCGAGTTCCTTTTTTGTGGTGGTTTTTTTCATCTTTTAAACAAGAACCGCACAAAGGTAAAACTCACAGGGATAGAAAATGTTTAGCACGAGCGCACCAGCGTGTGTGAGTAATTGTACATTTATTAATGGCCTGCGTCAAGGCACTGCCACAATACAGGGAGGAGGAGGGGAGCTACTGCCCATCACTTGCACAAGACGGTCCATTCTAGTGTCGAGTATATATGGTGGGAGGTTACGGGGGGGAGGCAGGTGGAGGGGGTGGGGGCGAGCAGAGCTGCTATAGGTAAATGTCGTAGAAATCGTCCACCTCTTCGTGAAACAAGTCCCACTCGTCCTCCGAGTCCGTCACCTCGTCGTCGGTCTCGGCGGCGAGCAGCATCAGCAGCATCTCGCTCAGGTTGAACGCCACCATGTCGTCGTCGTCGTCGAAGGAGTCGCGGCTCTCCCGCTCCCCGAAGATCTCCCACAGAGGCAGCCGCCGCGAGTTCTGGAGAGGGAAGCGCATCCATTAGGAAATCTTATTTCTACAATCACGTTTGACATCATAGTAACACTTCTTGTTCCTTCCAGCAGATGGCGCCGTGCGCCGCCTTATCGCAGCTGTGACCAACCATTCATTGGCGGTGACTTCTGGTTAAAAATAAGATGCGACTTGTACACTTATGACAACAGGTGTGGATCCTTTACCCGGCTTCGGCTGCTGGACCCGTTCTGCCGCCGCTGCGTCTGCGGCTCCTCCAGCCGGCCGTCGGGAAAGGCGTGTTTGTAGAAGCAGTTGGAGCCGAAGGGACACGTGCCGCGGCCCTCGTCGAAGTACCGGCAAGATTTGGTCCTGCAGATAGTTCAAAAAGGATTTAAGAATATTTCCACCAGTGATGATGTAACGCTTTTTGCTGTGGAAAAAAAAAAACGGCCTCCTCTGCCCACTCTGCACCGTTTCACACTCGATGCAGGAATAAAACATGACTCTGCACTTAATTTTGCATTTGAAACAAACGGAGTGAAACGCTCTCGGTGTTTTAAAATAGCAGGATGATACAGGAATACATTTTATCATCATATTTACTATAATTGATAAAAGGTACCTCAATATAAAAATAAATAAATCGATCATTTGGTCATCATTGAACCTTTCATGTTACTCTTAAATGAGATTTAAAGATATCAGACCATATTAAAATAGTGAATAAACTCCTATCTTAATTTAAGCATTCAATGAAACATAGAAATACATTTTTATTTTAATTCAACATTAAACTGACCATTGTTTTATAGGTCAATTCCAAACAATTCTTAAATGCTTAAAGATTATAGTTTCGTAAATATGTTAATAGATATAGTGATGAAATAAATATTTTTAGCACCTAAAAGTATTTAATTGTTTTGCGGTGCTCATGCTAGCGTGATGAGCAATCAGACTGTGACGTTGTTGGCACGAACGTGGCTAATTATATTATAATGATATATTATAATACTATAATAGCCATTTATTTGCTCATGCCACTAACTGGTTTCAGAAGGGGGCGGAGTCACAAGTGAATGACTGACAGGTCTCAGTTGCGCGAGTGAGAACAGAATGTACAAGCACTGGCCATTTGTACCGATTGTTGACTTTTATATACAAGTTTTTATGAAAACACTTCGTCTCCTTATTGTGTCAACAACTCTACTCTCAGTGATGCTCCTACCCCATGCCGTCCTTGTACTTCTGGATGAGCTTCTGTTTGTCCTCCTTGTCTTCAACCCAGTACTCGCTCGGGATGACAAAGTTGGATGTGATTCGACATTCTGGACACGACCTGCACACACAAACGACATGAGCGGTTGGTTGCCAGGTAACAGCAATATCTTCGTGTTTATGGATGTTTACATTCTTTACACACATGCTTCCAGGAAGTTCGTGTGCTTCAGGGGAATGTAAACGACCTTTACTTTATATCAGCACTTTGGTTGTCATCCAAAGATTTGACCCCGACCGCTAATGCTAAACAGGTGACCTCGATTGACTTCATGTGTGCCAGTAAAATCCAGTCGGTGGCGAAAGGTGACATAGAAATGTGCATTTCTATAATATAATCCGACACGCTTGTGAAAGTAAGTAAGTAAGTAAGTAAGTCTTTTCCAGACCAGGGTCACAAAGCGCTTAAACAATCAAAACAATATTCATTAAAGTATATACTTTAAAGATCAAGATAAAACTGATAACACAACATGAGTTCCAGAAAATCAAGGAAAAGCCTGAACAAATAAAACGTCTTAAGACGTTAAAAGTAGTGACACATCGTGAACCCACTTGATGATCTTGCTCTCGAACTGCTTGGCGCTCCTCCACTTGCGGATGCACTTTAAACAGTAACAGTGGTTGCAGTTGGAGAGGATCCCGAAGCGTCGCTCGCTGGGGTTGGCCTTCTCGAACACCACCTCCATGCACACGCCACACATCATGTCCTTGCTGCGCTGGATGGCGAAGGAGATCTCCATGTCCTTCTCGTGGGCCTCGATGCACGCCTGTCGGGACGCGTCCCATTAGAAATGGAGCCCGAGGAGACGATTTTTAAAACCTCTCTACCTTGGTGTGCTCCGAGCGTTGGTTGGCGTCGGTCGGGTGGAGCACCTGCAGGCCGCACATGTCGCACACGTCGCCGTGGAGGTAGGCGCAGTTGAGTCCGTAGCGACACTCTCCCACGGCGGCGTACGGACACAGCTGCTTCTTCATCGCTTTGGTGTTCTCGCTGTCGATTTCTTCGATGAGCGGGACGGGGTTCGGCGCCTTCGACGGCTCGGCTGGAAAGACACGGCGAATAAACACGTCAGACTTTTCATTGAAATACGTCTTAATTTCAGGAAAAAGCATTAGATTGTCTTATACGTGTTTAAATACAAAATAAATAAAGATGTCTTGGTAACGTTAAGACTCTTAAACAGGTTTCTCACTTAAAGTTAATAATCCAGACATCAATTTTTACTGAACAGTGTCCAACTTTAGAAAGCATTTCCCCGTGTGTGTGTTTGTGTGCGTGTGTAAATAACAACAACTAAACCAAATGAAAACAGGAAGTATTTCAATTGACTCCCAGATTGGAGCAAGCAAACAACAGATCTTAAAATTTCAATGTCTTACCAAGGAACGTGTTCATGAAAAAATGTTCCATAGACAGTGGTTAAGTCGGAGGAAAAGTATGATGAGATGATGGCACGTCAGGTTTGGACCAAATTTAATGAGTCAGTCACAACATCAGCTTCTGGCAAAGATTATCCTTTGATGTGTAAATCTCCTTTTTTAAATATTTAGAGGAATAAGAACAACCGGAGAAAACTGTCTGAAAATTGTGAAAAGGAGGCTGTTTTATGGATTTTACAATTTAGTATTTTTTATAATGGCATTCATATCTGTGGATATCAATATGAAATAGGATTGGACTGCAAACTATTGTTGTCGTTTTTTCCCAAAACATAGGACGCCATTTTTAACATGAAAGACATCAGAGCTGGAAGGAGTCTCTGTGACATATGATTGAAAAAACAAAACATTAAAAAAAAAGAATCAGGTAAGTACAACATTCACACAATTGGAAAGGGAAAAAAAACATATTTGTCAAAAATGAACATTAAAAATGTACCTATGATCTATTGTGTCACAAAAATGTTTGCTAGTTTGAAAAAACATCATATATCACATTAGATTTATGGCGACAAATACTGTTAAAAAGTATTCAGGAATTTAAAAACTCTCCGAACCTACAGTTTTAAATATGTAAATACAACCCGTTTTACCACTACTCATTGTCAGTTCTTTCTAAAGTACCTCACAGACTGTAACTCACCCCGTCCACAGTATGGCTGCCCTGGAACAAACTCTGCGGCGTTGACCCAATCTCGTGCCCCTGGACCAGGTGTCGGCCCACTGGGATCTGGGTCGGGCTGACCGGCCTGCGAGCCGGTGGGTGGCGCAAGCGTCTGAGTTGTTGGCAGCTCCTCCTGTTTTGTTGGTTTAGAATGTTCAAACCTGCAGCGGCACACACACGAGCAGAGACGGTCATTTGGCAGAACTAACACAAGGTCCACAAACTAAAGGTTGATGTGTTGAATGATCAGAATTATTAAGACAATATTTTAAAAAGTATGGTCAGTATATGTTTTAATATTGGAATTCAGTAATAAAAAAAAAAGGAAAATAATAAATGTAAAGAAAACAAAAAGACATGTTTAAAAAATAAATACATTAATTATTACATGTAAATATACATCATGTTTAAAGGAGTCTCTGGAATTCTTCCTCCCGAGGTTCAACTGATTCCCGACACATGAATTCCTCGCAGCTGGCGTGAGAAAATACGTTAAATTCGATCGACAGTCAGCAACAATTGTCGCTACACAAGCCTCAATTGTCTCAAAACACATCACATGCAACTGTTGCGCCAGATCAGTGGCCTTGGCAACAGCCGAGAGCCCCAGAAAGGACAATCTTCGTTTGCGCCCCGGAACGTTTTGTTGACACTACGGTCTCCAGACACTGATAAAGCCGAACCATAACTTCAGGCACTGATACGTGACTCGAGGATTCTGCTCAGCTGTAAAGTGCAGGGACCGCTGATGTTTTGGAAAACAAATCTTGATGCTGGTTTTATTCCCAATTCCCCTTCCCAGCAACAGCAGAAACACAACAAAAAGAAAGACTACGCTGGAAATACAGTAGTCGGCTGCTTCGGTTTATTCTTGCCTGAAAGAAATGTGGATAATAATAATTTATATGTCAACACAGAAAACCAATATTTAAACCAGACTTGATATCTACATGTTCATTAGGTGACATAACAAAATGAGCTAATTTAGCTTATTTCAGAACTTTTTTTGACCAATTCATAAGCCAATTTCATCATATCTAGAAATGTAATTTAACGACCAATTAAATACCAGTCCTGCTCTAACCATCAAGGAAATGCTATGTATGTTCTTGCAGCATCACACAAATGAAAGGATGTGCAATATAACAAAAACATGACTTTTTTTTTTCTTTTTTTTAACTTGCAAGTATCACCAAAACATTATCCAATCTAAAAAGTATACTTTGATCAAGCGGGACTAAACTTTTTTAGGCACCTTTCAAATAAATCGAATAAAGCAAAGTTTGGAAAAAAAACATTAGGTCAGCCTAACCCAAATGAAAACACTCTCTGGAATGTTATTACGTTTACTGTTCCCCTGAACCACGCCTTTATCAAATGCCTGTGTTCAAGTAGTAAGTTCGGCTTTCAACGCAATCTTTAAGTTAAGGTCTTCTCTGAGGGTTACCAAATTAATCCACGTTACTTTTACTTTACTTTAAGACAGAGATGTCAATCAAAGAGGGTCCAGAATGAAAAGCAAGCTGGGATATGAAACATTAACGAAACTAAAACTTAAAAAAGCATGTTAGAAAAAAAAAAAAAAAAATTCAGAAACATCAGAAACTATACAAAAATCAAACATGTACAACTATTGCAGTGCATTATGGGTCATGTTTTGAGTGGACTGGACAACGTGACAAAAACAAAAGCCTCATTTAACGTATTCATTAAGAATCAACTTGGATTTTTGATCATCATTTAACGGAAACAAATAATCCTTGTATGGTATTTTATAGTGATTTATCACTTATGCAGCAACAGACATGTACAAAATAAGACAAATCAGTATATTTGAGAAGGCTGGAGGGAGAATAGAAGGTGCTTGATAAGAGCTTGGACTGTGTGGGAGCCTGCTATTTTGGTTGCTGTAGCAAGAGCACGAAAAGCTGGGAGGTGGATTGACTTGACACCTTATTAGGTAATCTGAAAAAAGTCCAAAATCTTCAACACCCTTCATTGTGTATAAAAAGCCTGCATTATGATTTTATAGAGGAACAACTGAACCATTTACTCACAGATTAAAAAGTTTCAGAATCATTTTATAAAGTCCAATCAATTAATGCTCATTTACAATTTTTTGAATATTTAACATGATCAAGTCAAGTGAAGTTTAAAACGTGCCCTTTCTCCAACTTCAACTAATATTTCTGCACATTGCTAGATAATGCTGTTAGATAAATACCCATGTATTGACCATGAAAACAAGGCAGTAGTTCACGTTACTTTCAAGACATATTTTCCATTTGCTTTTCCAGCATTCTTCAGAATTAGTCAGTGATGTTTTAACGCCATCATAAAACAGCGAAGAATAAGGGTCATTCTAAAAAAATGTGGTAACCCCTGAAGTAGCTTCTTTGTCATACTTGACACATGCTTTTAGGAATGCTACTTTGTATTAATGTTGGAAAATGTGAATGAGAAAAGAAAGGCAGTATTTTATTCAAGACCAACAATCATTTGTGCGTTTGTATTTTGTCAATATTTATATCTTACATATTTCACAATTGTACCGACGCCCCCCAAACTTTGCATGCCATTGTGCGGGAAGAAAATATTCAAACATTTAGCCCACAGAGGAACTTTTCAGTCCAATTCAACAGCCTAGAACACTGACTTTGACTGTTCACACGAACATCTTGTCTAATGTTTATTGAGTGCGGGCAGCGCCAGATGCTTTGTCATCATACAATGTCAGATGAATAAGGAATAGAGATCATCACATAAAATTGTATTATTTATATAACCCTGATTATATTGTTAAGACGGAATAGATTTATAAATATACAACAACTTGAAAATGTTCTAAATTCACAGCAAATTCACAGTAAATTCACACTGCTCATAAAATTTAAACCAAGGTTTGAACCACATGTTATACAGCTTATTTCATCATCTTCCAGCAAACAAAGCAACCTATGGGCGTTAATGTTTTCAACTTAGCCTCCTTAACTTAAAGTCTTCATACTGTGGACAGGGTCACATCAGGATAGACAGTGAGGTAACTTTTCATGTCAACCCCCAAAGTTTCAAATTACGACCAAGTTTTCCAAATCTGTTGGATTCTGGCATTATGCAATGCTGATGACAGAAGGCCAGCTGATCAGATGTTCCAGTTGCATTTGAATTAAGCCTTTTATTTTTTAAGCACATTGATCAGTCATGAAGCGAATAATTACCATCAAAGACAAACAATTGCACAATAAGCAATTCATCAGAAATCTAAGGACAGATTCTAACTTTGAAAACACAGGATCATAACTAAAGTAATTTCATGAATTTGAAGCACTGTTGCAAACCCTGCTATTGATCCATTTGGCAAATGAGCACTGAACCAAATGTTTGGTCTCGATGTTAAAAATAACAAAACACCTTTGATCTTTAACCAGAAGTAGATACTGTAATAGACTATAGACAAGTAAGTAAGTAAGTAAGTAATATATATTTATATAGCGCTTTTCGAGACCAGGGTCACAAAGCGCTTTAACAATCAAAACAATACTCAAAACAGTACATACTTCAAAGATCAAGACAACACCGAGAACAACACAGGAGTTCGAGAAATTCAAGGAAAAGCCTGCACAAATAGAAACGTCTTAAGATGTTTCTTAAAGGAGTCAGTAGACTCCATCAAGCGCAAAGAGAGAGCAAGTGCATTTAAAACATTGTAAAGGTGGAATGGTAAAAACGATATTGAATGAGCTACTTCGGCCTTAAAAAAAAAGAAAAAAAATTATTCCAATACAGAATTTCAAAACTTATTTAGGGAATTGAAGTTTCCCCATAAAGCATTCAATTACATATACTATATATTCCCCATGATTTCACTACATTTAATAAACATTTAAAAAAATGCTCACCTAGAAACAATTTTTTCAATTTTTTTTTAGTGCATTAATAATTTGTTTATAAAGTTTGAAAACAGCAAAAAACATCGCTAAGACATGAGCTGGCCCATCCATCACACTTTTACCTAACCTCTCCAGGTGTATAGTGATATATATTTATATATATATCACTATACACTCTTTATTTCTCTTTGTTCTTGTTCTTATTTTATTTTGATTATTTTGCTGTATTTGCTGTGGATAATTGGAAAAAAAACAATTTCATGAAGGAGACCTCCTGAGGGATCAATAAAGTTCTACCTAACCTATATTAACAAATGAGATGTAGTATCCCACAACATATTTAATCAAGCGGCCTTGTGTTTTTGACAGAACGTGGGCAAAGTGCAAGTCCCTGATATAGAATTCCAGATTCTCCACATGTAAATAGTCTGGGAAGTAAAGGGACTCGGTGGGGAATATAAGTAAAGTTAAATGCTACAATGCAACATGAGTAATGGGCCATGACAGCCAGTGTGAAACCATAAAAGGAAATCCTGCGCTATCACTCTTCCGTGATGGTGAGAACCATTACGACACACCGTTAACCAGTCTGTTCCCAGGAAGTCACTGGAGAGCGGCTGTAGAGGTGGGAATAGGGGGGCGGCGGCGGCGCATGCATATATAAATGAGGGAAGGAAGGCGATGCGGCGGAATGAACCTGAAGAACCCGGCAATGGTGGAGGAGGAGGAGGAGGGCAGCAGTTTAGGGAAATCACAGCAGAGAAACGGAGTGTTATGCAATTGTCGAGCAGGCTGCGGCGCACTCTGTCTGGCCTGAGGGCTGCACGGGAGACAGACAGAGCGAGACAGAGCCCGTCACAATAGACAGACCCCCAAGGGAATCCGCCATAATAAACCCCCACAGCGAGTCTTTATCTGGACTCCGAAGGCCTCGTGGGGTCACGGAAATAATGAGGACACCCTCCCTTTGGCGACGCTCCATCAGAAGGATGCAGGAATGCGACTTTGCGAAGCAAAACAACAACATAAAAAACAAAGGGGACTCTGGGTGAGATCATATACAATGCACATTGACTGTGGTGGCGGGCCAGGATATGATAGTGTCCCTGGTGGCGTTGCCATGAGTTATCGTCAACGCCGCGGTAACTATGGGGATGCTCCTCCAGCCAGACATCAAGCAGACAGCGTCTGTACGAGCGGGGCTGCTGCTGTCTGGGTACACTCCACAACAGAGCGTCTGCCTGATCTGCTTCTCAAAAGAACCCCACCACTGCATGCTAAAGACCTCCACTGCAAATCCCCTCCAGAAGGATAGAACCTGCCCTGCTCCCGGGGTTCTGTGATTTATCAACCAACAGCACATTTGTGCTTTTGTTTGACCCTCAGTGCCTTCAATGTGCTTACACAGCTGTTTAGTCACTGTGGCAATATATACGTGGAGATGCAGGAAAAGGAGCAGTGACCTGAATCCAAGCCTCTTTGGCAGACAGACGATCTGGGGAAACTCAGACACAAAAGGCAGCTAAACCACTTGTCTCAGCCCATCATAGTGTGCTTCTTTGGAAAACCATTGAGCTGCATCTTAAATCCTTACGTTCCAATACGTCTTTTTCCAGGTCCTATGCTAGAATTCTATCAATCTATTTGCAGATTATGCAGCCATTTGTGCGCGTTATCTATTCTAGATTGTCCGAAACAAGTTCTGCCAATTTTTTTTTACTGTGAACAACTGCAAGATGAGCAATTTCATCAAGAGAATCAATTGCAAGACTTCACATTGTCACAGGCGTTGTTATTTTGACTTATTACTTTTGACTTTGTCCTTCTACAGATGGAGTGTAATTTTAATTCTACACTACATTTTGTCAAACCTTTAACTGCTGACCTTGACACTGCCAACAAGGTTGATCTTATCTCGACAATCCAGACACCCGGGATGATTTCCCAAGAGTGACTGAGAAAAAGATAGATTACACATCTTGAGAAAGTTGCTTATCGAGTGGGAAATGATCCAGACTGGTTTAGTGAAAGTAAGAACGTATTAACATAAACATTTTTTTTGTTGTTGTTTTTTTTCAAATACATCTAACTGAAATGAGGGGACCGCAAACAGTGCGACTTAATACTCTTTGCTAAATGGGACAATAATGAACCTGGTTGGAGGTCAATACTGAAACATTTTAATTATCAGTTTAAGATATGCCTTAATTCTTTCTAAATTGAGGAAAGTAAAGATTTTTTAAGAATCAAAATTGTATTTCTTTATTTGTGATTTAGCTTGATTTAACAAATAGAAAGTTGAAGCGAAAGGAAGTGAAAATAATAAGAAAAAAAATGAGTTTGTGAATTATGCGGTGCATTGCATAATAACATTTTAACGGTCAGGACTATGTGACATTTTGCAACACAGCTCTACTGGATCTACTGACTCCTTTAAGAAACATCTTAAGACGTTTTTATTTGTTCAGGCTTTTCCTTGATTTTCTGGAACTCCTGTTGTGTTTTTCAGTTTCATCTTGATCTTTAAAACATATACTTTATTGAATATTGTATATAATAATTGTTTTGATTGTTTAAGCGATTTGTGACCCTGGTCTGGAAAAGCACTATATAAATAAAAATTACTTACTTACTTACATTGGATCCTACATCAACATATGAAGAAAATGTATCTTTTAACTTCCGACTAGAAGACATCACTTGCAGTAATTCACTTGTATAAAGCAGATAGTATGGCTAGTTGTAAACTAAAAAATAATTTCCAGGATTCTACGTATGCATGTGCGGCTTCATGTGACGACGTGAACCCTCAACGAGGTAACGCTGAGCAACACGCTGACATAAGTGTTGGTCTCAGGTGTCAGTGGGACCGGAGGAGCAGGCTCGAATGTTCGTGAGAAGTCTTTGCCACCAGTCATTAGTCCAGACTAACCATCTTGTTTTAGAAGGGGAGCCGTCCAAGAACGAGTCAAGTTAACGTGGCAGATGAAAACAACGCAAAACAGCGATGTAAAATGTTGCTCTTTTACCTGCAACGGTCTCCAAACACACAGTTTCCCTTCTGGAAGAACTTGCAGAACATGGCTGCTGGCTTGCTGTTGGTCAGATCGTGGGAATATCGACAGTTGTCACCTTCTTTGCAAAGACCATGCATAAAATATCTGGAAACAACAAAGGGAAAGAAATGCATTAAAACACATGAATATTTTCTACATTCTCACAGAAGCAAAAACAATTACTGTGGAGGGTTTTAAGCTATTATAATGAATTGTACAGCCAGCACACAGTACTTCAATTAGAAAAACATTTTTGCAGATAAAGATTCAAAGATCGATTGGAAATTTGACAATAATGAAAACATCAAGATAGTTGTTTTGCACAGTTTCAAATAAGCCAGTTGGGGTGAACTGTTCCATTTATCTTAATCTTTAATAACCAGAGTTCAGTTTAAAATGAAAAGGCCTCATATGAGTTACTAATCACTAGATAAATCGACACAACTATGCAAAACTATATCCATTGATACGTTTTAAACAATGTCTTTAATTGACTATCTGAAACAGATTCCACACTCATTCGTTTTGGTTCATTGGTATTCTTTCTATCAAGCATTTTCAACTTTATTCACCTTCGGGTTTAGATTTCACAAAATTGCAGTTCCAGTAACATTTGTGATGATGAAAAGCACTGAATTTCTGCAGAAACTAACAAAGCTCAGGTTTAGTCGCCCATGCTCTAATGCAGAACATTCTTTCTCCGACACAGCTGCTGGTTATCTTATTCAAGAACATGCGCTTGCCCATTTATTTAATCAACTTGTACTAGGTTAAAGTGGCTGCAGATAAAAGCTTGAAAGTGTTTACTAAAAAGAATATATATAACTACTTATATTTGCTTTACCTTTGATACATTCTGCTTTTATTTGTCATCAAAGGATATAATCCAATTAATTATCAAGGTCTTTATGACATAACTGAAAACAGCCTTAGAATATAGACTTAGAACTAAAGCCAGTTCTTTATAGTACTTTTGTACACTGAATTTACAATACTTTTTCTCAATAAAAACACTTATATAGAATGGAGGATTGCACGTTTAGATCATCAACTTCTTTATCTTGTCCAAAATTATTTAAACTATTTAAGCTTCGGATAACTGTTTTTTTTCTTTTTAATGACAAAGAATAAAAGTTCCTTTCAATATTTAACGAACTACAGTTATTTTGTGGCACCAACAAAAATGCTTCGGTAGTACCAAGTATTCAAACATGCCTTGTTTTTCAGTGCCAAGTTTTGGCGCTCAAGCTTTATAGTGTTTTAATTTTTGAAAAAGTACGATTAATTTGTGACTTTTTTTGCAAGAATTAATTTGCACTGGAAGTCATTTGTTTTTTTTTGGTAAAAATTAAACAGCTTGTAGTGGAAATGTATGGGAGCTTTGTAGAAAAAGCATTATCAGTAGTTAAGGTTTTACATTGAAATCACAGTATAATGCATTCACGGTAACACATATATATATATATATATATATATATATATAGCCAAATGTAAATGTTTTCCTGTTGACCTTCTCTGTCCCATGCTTTTCAATGCACCATAGAAATTCAGACGTATTTGAACTCACCACAAAAAAAATGTCGATTTCTTCGATGTTTTAATTTGTTAACCAGGTTTAGTCTCGTTTAGTCCTGCAGCAAGTGTTCTTTTTGGTAGGGTGCGGCAAGCATCGCTTAGCTGCAGTGTGCAACACAGTATGTGGAACAAGAGATGCAAGTGTGGACTGAAGTTCGAGTCGCTGCGATGAGTCACGCAACTAGCAAAGAGAAGGCTAGCGGAGGTAGTTTATTTCTTTTTCTAATCAGATTTTTTTTAATCATAAGCAATGAATTTTTAAATTTTAGTATTAAATTTCATACCCATTATATTTAGTAAGCGTTTATTCGGAGAATATATACATTTGAAAATGTTTTGATTTATCAGCACTGGCATGGAGTTGAATGAATAGCTTGACATTTATAAAACAAAAAACAGGAGGATAAAGAAAAAGAATGATATTATATGTAACATGTTCGATGAAGTCACTTAGAAAGGAAAAAAACGGATACATGTGGTGACAGAGAACACTGGTTGTAATGTTCCACAGCTATGGGAACAAAAGAGTGACGGTGTCTTTCTTCGGAACCCCAAAGACTAGTCTTTCACTAAAGAGGCTGCCCAGCATGTAAAGGGTGACACGGGTTCTTGAACAAGGACAAGCTGGTCCCCCACTAGCTCTCCTGGGTCATGTGAACATCCAATGACAGAACCAGAAACCGTTTATCGAGTCTTTAAAAAATATAATTTCCTATTCTTGTTGACAGTCAATGCATCTTTCTTCTCGTGTGTTTTTATTTTTTGTTTTTATTTTATTTTGATTTTATTTTATTCTGTTAATAGTGTTAATATTTTAATATTGTAAATAATTTGTATATTTTTAAGATCGTTTTATTTTATTATCTCTTTTATCATTTCTTTTTTCATTGTGCTGTTGTAAAAGTGTGTTTCCCCTCTGGGGATGAATAAATGTATTCTATTCTATTCTATCTATAATATATATATATATTTCACGAGTAAACATAAAGTGAGCTTTTAATGCAAGACATGCGAGTATTTTCCGCTTCTTAAATCAGTGAGTTTCAAGTTTGATCTGAATAACGGACAGACCTTTTTTTTCGTCAACACTATACAACAATACTGATGACGTTAGAACACGTCCTAGTTTAACAACATTTTCTGAGTGATCAAGTTTAAGCGCCAAACATCTCTGACAACATTTTCCCAAGTTTTCATTCAACAAATGTTAAGTTATACATTTATTTGTGAGTCAGCCAACTACTTTTAAATTGATTGAATCGCACACTGATTTTCTTGTGGACACACTGATGGTCTGTTTGACCAGCCATATTTACTGCAATTTCTCTTCCGCTATTTCAAGAATTTAATCAATAAATATAGAACATAACAGTGCTTTACGTTCCCATTACCGTGCATTTAAAACAACTTTATGGCGTGTTGGTTTAATCTGGTTCCATTCATTTGATCTCCAAGCGCTTTGTGACCCTGGTCTCGAAAAGCGCTATATAAATAAATATTACTTACTTACTTACATTTTTAGCCGGAAATGTTGTACTTTCCCATCAAACAAATAAAAAAGATTAACATCATTATTAAATATAGAGCCGGTTTCAGTTTCTTTGTTAAGCAGGCATTTCAAAGATACAAAACTTTGTAAAAATTGGGTAAATATTAAGCAAGTTATGGGATTATGAAGTCTATTGACTTAGTAGTTTGACAATAAGTTTTCACCGGTTTTAATAATACATAAATGTCTTTAATATAATAATATATAATATAATATTGAATCACAGGCGATAAAATAATTCTTATATCACTGGAATCCTCTTGACAAGACCCGTCTGATAACACACGTTCCATATTAATCATTTTATCCTTAAACTATTACACACACACTTATTTAATGGGCCTGTCGGTGTCACAACTGTCACATCCTGAGAGATGAGAGTGAAACTGACAGTTTGGAAAAAAGACAGCCGACATTTTTAATTTGTCAAACAGGATTTTTACTTTTCATTTCGGTTCGGTTCCAGGGCTAGACGGGCACCGGTGGCGCCAGTGTGTTGTGAAGCACGCCGAGCAACAACAACACCACCGGAGCTAACGTTAGCTGGTCAACAACAGCTGAGCATCGCCGCGCTGAGACGCGCTTGTCATCCGTCTTTTCGACGGCGAAACGCGGTCCTAAGTACCTAGAACCACGGCCAGAAGCCTCCACGACAACACGACACCGGTCGCTGAGCGTGTCCTACCTGCAGGTTACGTGTTTGGTCCAACCTCCCGTCACTGGTGAAGCCGCCGTAGACGCTGCTGCTGCCTCCGCCATTGCTGTTTATGTTGAGACGTTAGAGCCGGATCTTCCGGACAGCTCCGCTCCCACTCGGCTGTTTCCGGAGACGCGATGTCGGAAACAGCCGAACAAAAAAAAAAAGGTCGCTCCTCTGATTTGACCACAAGTCGACGCTGTTTCTTACGGAAGAGGATTCTGGAGAAAATACGAGTCTACGTTTCTGACTTTAACGGGAGAGCTCTTACTTTAATCTCAGAATTCTCGCTTTGAAGTCAAATGTTAAGATCTTTTTTTTTCCATTTACCTTAGTTCTCTTTCGTAGTTTCTCCACTTAATACGTATTTTCTGCTCGTATTGACTTTTTTCCTTTCGAGTGGAAGTCAAGACATGCCTTTATAATATCTTTAAAGTAAAAACACGGTACAAAGAAACCAAAAACAGCTTCTTTTTTTTTGCTAAGCCTGACTTGAGCAGATCACAATTTTAAACTTTAAAGGTTAGAATAAATTATAATATAACCATGAATCACTCAACAGTGCCACTATGTGGAATTAAAGTTTACTGCACAAATGAATTGTAAGTAAGTAAGTAAGGTAAGGTAAGGTAAGGTAAGGTAAAACTTTATTGATCCCTCAGGAGGTCTCCTTTGGGAAATTGTTTAAGTAATTGCAAGTAAGTAATATTTATTTATATAGCGCTTTTCCAGACCAGGGTCACAAAGCGCTTTAACAATCAAAACAATACTCAAAAAAGTATATACTTTAAAGATCAAGATAATACTGAGAACAACACAGGAGTTCCAGAAAATCAAGGAAAAGCCTAAATAAGTCATTTTTATTTATATAGCGCTTTTCCAGACCAGGGTCACAAAGCGCTTAAACAATCAAAACAATATTCAATAAAGTATATACTTTAAAGGTCAAGATAACACTGAGAACACAACAGGAGTTTCAGGCCACGTTATCTACAGTGATTGTTGTGAGGGGCCATCGAGCCAAAAGAGAGGACCTTAGAGCCCAAATATGACAGACTTGAGAAAACAAACAACTGCAGTAAAAAAAAAAAAAGGTAAATATGTTAATATATAAAATATTTATAAACCTCTCGTAATAAACTGATATAAAATTAATATAAAAAAAGAGATCTGCAGAATGGTTGGTTTGGTGATTGGTTCTGTTTTTCTATTTCCTCTTTTGTGTGTGTGATGTTTTGTCTACAGAAATAACGGTTACACAATGCTCGAACGAAAGGTAGACTTCCTTTTTTTGGTACAGTGTGGTAAAACAACATCTGGGTCTATGACGTGAATTAAGATCCCCCTTCATATTCAGAAAATCATGCAACTTCGAGGAAATCACACCAAGTGGGGACGGCCCATTGTAAAGATCAAAGTCATGAGTGAAAATTTAATTTAATTTAACATTTTATGGCATAATCTTTGCAAGGCAGTTTCACATGGTGGCGCTGTCCAGGAGTTTGAGATGAATAATACACTAGTACTACTCATTTTATTATTATTAGCTGCTGTTGCTACATATTAAATATATTCAATGTTATACTACTTCAATATCTACTAGTCGTATTGCTGATAAAATTACTACAAGTAGTGAAGCAAAAATTACATTTACTACTTCTACTACTACTACAACTTCTAATGCTTAACAGGGGCAAAAATAGTTACATTTTCTTTTGCATGCTATATATTTTATTTTCAATTTTAGAATATATCAGACATGGACTTTTACCCTTTAGAATCTTTAAAGAAAATAACAAAACTGAAATAATAAAGAATCAGACTAAGACTAAAGGTTTTGTATAAATGTTAATTTATTTGTTCATTATTTCAAGTTTCTGTCCCTTCTTCCTTTTTGCTTGACGGCCCCTTAAAGCATTCACAGTATATAATGTGGCACCTGAGGAAATTTAGTTGCCCTCCCTTGCCCTAAACAAAGAACTCAAGGAAGTTATATTACAAGTTAATACTATAATTAATGTAAAAATAAAATTGTTAACTGTCAGAAACATTTCCTACATGTTATGCACAGATCAATACTACTCTGACCTCACGAGGGCCGCATCAATGCAGTTATGGCCTGTGCCTGTTATTATTTAGGGTTTTATTGAATCGATCATTAACGGTAATTATAATATTTTAAATAACATTGTGTTACAATACGGCTTCTTAAATTTTGGTTTAATTACATGTTGACTTTCCGAATCCGAAATAAGTCTATGTCACAACATCTGCAATAAACTAAAAAAAAAAAATCATACAAATCATACACATCTACTCAGAAACAATCAGTCATCCAACGTTGTTGCGTAGCTTATTTTATCCGACTGAATTGCGTTTTGGAATTTTGGCCGTGTAAACACACTTTCCATCTGTTTGCATGAAACTTATTGACATGTATCCCGTGTTAACCTCCACGAAAGCTAGTCCACCGTTGGTGAGGTTGACCGGGCTGGAGTAGATCTGCCAAGAGAGAGGAACGCTGTGTCTGTGGCTCGTGCGAACGTCGCTCTTGCTTCCGCTACCGCTCACAACGTATGAGCTCCCATCGTCCTCTTGGATGAACTGTTGGATGTGACGAGTCATTCATCAGAGTTCAGTGCAGGAAACGTCTGGATCTAATACACTTTATTAGGGGAGTGACCGTTGTAAAGGGGCATTAAGTAAACAATAAAGGAACAAAAAAGCCTAAACACACTAAAACTAGAAAAACAAATCTAATAAAATCAAGCTAAATAAGCTAAAGATACAATTGCAATGTAATTTTTTTTTAATCTGATGTAAAAGCAGATTTATATACAGTATTTTTTTTAAAATATTCAGTTAAATGCTTTGAAGGGCATTTAATACTCCCTAAAAATCACAAAAAATACCCTCATATATACAGACAAACATACACCCCCCCTTGATTTTTACACATAAGAATGGGGTTTAATGTCTATTAAAAAAGTATTATCAAAGCATTACGTTTTTAATGACGTACCTGCAGGTCGTGATCGTGGCCACTCATGTAGACGGACACGCCGTGCTTTTTAAGAAGAGGCCTCAGCCTCTTCACCAGACACTCTGTCGGGCCATGATGGCCGATGGACCACACCGGATAATGACCAGCCACCACGATGTATTCTGACCTGCAGGTTGAAAAGCACTTTCATTTGGGATCTTCTTGGTCAAGTACACAAGTCGAAGCATATGACAAATAAGGAATAAGCTGCTTTATAAATACTGGGGCTGTGATTGTGTGCTGAGCTTTTTGAGATGAGATACAACATCATGCTCATGTTATATTTGGTGTTAAAACTCTCTATAAGTAAATGCTTAATGGGCTCTAATGTAACTTTTATTAGACGAATTAGATTTATTCTGGCTTCCCTCAATAGGCTACTGATACTTCTGCTGCACCCTTTCAAATGAACATTACTGCCCCCCACTGGTCAAAATAGCAGTTTGGTAAATTCACTAAGATGGGCATCATTACCGTGGCCCAGAAATGCAAAACAAACCCTTAAACTAAATTTACAAAAAATACTCTTTACTGAAAGTTTGATTTTATAAATTTATAGATTTATTTCAGAGAACTGCTGGGCAACTTTACTTCAGTCTTACCTAAACGAGAAATATCATCACAATTTTGTTTTGCTCCCGCAATTTGTCATAACACCAGATCTTACTACACTTCTAATAAAATACTCAATGTTTTAAAAGGATAAGACATTTATGAGAGTATGAGATTCTTTATCCCAAAATATGTCACTTGTCACTCTTTCACAGCATTTAATATGTTCTTTACGCAATTAAAAAATGATTTAATTGTATTTAATTAATCATTTATTGAAAAATTTATTTAAAAATGAAAAAAACAGTTTTCCTTACATTAATTATCTGAATGTATATAAAATAATTTGAATTGTGTTTGACATCACTGACAAAAAATGTGTTCTCATCTAAACCTGAAGTAGTAACACTAAATAAATATAAAAAAGAGCTTTAATATGTGCTGGCTCTGATTCATTCAGGCCATTTTTAAGGAATTTGAAAACATAACTAGTACATGAGGAACTGAAGAAAAATGAAACCTAACTCCGAGATTTAATTGAAATGATGATTTGGAGATCCTTTTTAATTTTCACTGGCTCTATTCCCTATCCACAGATACAAGCACAATTCTATATCAGTGTTGTTACAGTGTAGCACACCACCTGCTGCCGGCCAGTTTGGACTGGATCCATTCCCACTGCTTCTCAGATTCCGTGCTGTTCTCTGGGCCTGAAGGCTGACTTTCATCGTAGGTGTTCCCACAAAGAACCACGGTGTCAATCATCAGGATGTTCACAGTGGAGTTGGAATCAGGAATCTTGAACAGGAGGTCATAGTAGAGCTTTGGGAAGTTCCTGCAGAGAAATGATTGTCTGCTCTCAGAGTGAGGAGGAAGTGAAAAACAACTTTAAAAAAAACCTGATGTTTGAGGTTAAATTGCGTACCAGCGTTGAGAAACGTTAGAATATGCAATCTGTGCTGAAATGTTTCCAATGTGGTCATGGTTTCCAGCAACGAGGTACCAGGGGGTTTTTAATGTTGCAGGTTGGGAGAAGACTTTTTCAAACGTTTGCTGTGAAAATAAATCATTTTGTTTATCATAGATAATGATTAATTTGCATACAATTCACTCTTTAACATGCCTGAAAACTATATGAATTTGATATGATAAAATATTCATAAAGAATATTGTGTCATCCCGTTAAATGTATTAACTTATTTATTAATTCTGTAATTGCATATTTTCATATTAACTACTTTACTAACGTTAAATAAAAAAAGGAATTTGTCTTTTATTATATGTTTTGAATGTTTTGAAAGTTTCATGCAGACACTTAGTCTAAATGTATTAATACTAATAATTCTAACTATTTTGTATTTTAATTAATCATTTTTTTTATTTTGGGTTTTTCTTTCATCCATCATCCTTCACTTAAACCTTCTCTTGTCTCTGGGTCAAGGTGAACGACCTCCCTGGCTTCCATAGACACATATGCAGTGGTGGAGGTCGTTCATCTTGACCCAGAGAAAACACAAGGGATGCCCCAAACACATTTATTTTCGGGCCTTCGGGTCACGTTGACCATGATATAACACTAGGGTTAATACGATCAAAGGGAACAGAAGACTTGCTGAGTTACACAGGCCAACAGTCGGGGAACATCATGAAGATAATAGTTAAGCTGTTTGGATTGAAGCCTTATGTATGTGGACTTTTTCTTCTTTCCTCATTATTCACATTTCTTTCTTCATTCCTCATTGATCCTCCTATTTAGCCCATTACATAGAAAGTTGATCTGTTTTATTACAGCAGTTTAAGAAAGCCAAAAAATACATTATACCTTTAGAAATGGCTGTGATATTGAATACATTTGCCAAGGAGCTTAATTTAATTAATTTAGTTAATTATAAAACAAGCATACAATCAACACTAAAATAATTTTACATAAATGTAGCTGTGGTTTTGCTCAGTAATAAAAATGGTTGGAGGCAAGCAACAGCAATAGTTAAATGTTTTTGTATTTAATTTGATTTCATATGATATGTTTTCATGTTTAACTTGATTCATTTCATTCATAGTGTATAAAATGTATTTAAGGAATGATTTAAATGTTTTGAAAATCCCCCGTTCTCTCACCTTAAAACGAGGGTCGTCCACACTTTTGACCCCATGGTAATAGAAGTGGTCGCCAAGGCTGAGGACGAAGTCCACTCCTTCTGTCTGCACCAGCAGTTCGACATCACGGGCCACAGCCATCTCATGCCCAGTGAAGTACGGATAAACAGGGACGCCACCCCAATCTCCCAGAACCACGAAGTGCAGACCTTAGACAAATCAATAATTCAACGTCAGCAGCTTTTAATGTTTACTCTTGGTTCTGTTTATTTTGCTTTTCATCTTATTTTATTCTTTTGTACTCGCACCACACAAAATAAAATGTTGTATTCAATACCCTGACAATAAAAGTTTCTAATTTGGATTCTTAATTATCCAATATGGCATTAATTAATAATAAACAACAGTCTTGGGATGTTGATGTTTTGCTTTATTTCTCCAATATTTTATATACTTGAAACAAATAAATATATTAAGGTTAAATCATTGTTGGTCCATAAACAAAGATGTATTTTACCAAATGTTAATTCCTGACCTTTATTCATACCTTTGTTTAAAAAAAAGAATGGCATTACATTTGATCTCTCTAGTGAATTATTGATTGGACTACAGTACTTACTTGACGGATTAAACAAGTTACCTGTTGCTTTCTGATTCCGCGTTTGCAGCACATGAGAGCAGAACAGGAAGCAGAACAGGAAGAGCAGCAACTTCATTCCACCGGCTTATTCTTTTAGAAAGTTCTGTAAACAGTATGTCGACTCTTTCCCTGTTTACCGTTCTTAGCAGTGAACAGAAAACACAGGAAATCAGCGTCTCAGCAGATCGGCTCATGTAAATAATTGAAACCTTATGGCGCGTCACTGAAGTCTGTTTGCTTTGGCCAATAAGATTGTTTAACTCTTTTGTGTCAAAGGACAGGCTGTGATGACGTACTTGGACAGGCAAAGAATTCGCCAGCCGAGCACTAAAAAGAAATAAATAAACACAGAAAAAAGAATACTCATTCCAACTTCTAACAAGTTTATGTTGATAGTAAAAAATACATTTAAAATAATGAATAAAATGTTTCCCTCCATTCATTATCTTAGTTATAATAAAATAATTGGTGTGTTAGCATGTAGACTACTTACCTCACAGTGAAGGAAGGGCAACTGGATCAGAAAGTCCCCATGAAAATTCAGACCAGTCTTATATACAGTATATAAACCATAGATATTACATATGTCATTTAACAATCTATTTAAGTACCTTTTCCCCCTTTTCTTTAGACCCTTACAAAAGCAGACCTGGATACCTTATTTACCAGGAAAACCCTGGGTATTCAGGCTAATATGTATACACATATATATATTTTTAGCATTTCAATTGCAAGTGTAGGAGCCATTTTAATCCTGGACCATAGTTTATGTATTGCTTTAAATACCCTTAAAACTTTGTCTTATTGCCCTGCATACTGGATTGCTTCGTTTTGGCAACAGCTTCAGCAGGGATGCCCAGACTTTCCTTTCCCCAGCTACATCGTGCAGGTTTTCCCGAGGACCACAAGTCTCTCCAGTGTGTCACCCTATCTCTAAGCTACCCCAAGGAAATTAATTTTGGTTTAGTTACTAAAGTTCATGTAGATAGATGGATAGATAGATAGAACCTCATTGATCCCTCAGGAGGTCTCCTTTGGAAAATTGTTTTTCCAAATAGCAATACACAGCAATACAGACAAGATTATTCATAAAAATAAAAAGAAAGAACAATATGACACAATCTAAGTCGAAGATAAAGAACATAGATCAAAGACAAAGGAAACAAAGATAAACATGGAATAGAATGTCATGATACTACTACTTCACTCCACTCCTGCCCCCAAACTCAG